>NW_022164361.1:0-2173 GCF_008728515.1 Papio anubis
TTGCCATTGCTTTTGGTGTTTTAGACATGAAGTCCTTGCCCATGCCTGTGTCCTGAATGGTATTACCTAGGTTTTCTTCTAGGGTTTTTATGGTATTAGGTCTAACATTTAAATCTCTAATCCATCTTGAATTAATTTTCGTAAAAGGAGTAAGGAAAGGATCCAGTTTCAGCCTTCTACTTATGGCTAGCCAATTTTCCCAGTACCATTTATTAAATAGGGAATCCTTTCCCCATTTCTTGTTTTTCTGAGGTTTGTCAAAGATCAGATGGCTGTAGATGTGTGGTATTATTTCTGAGGACTCCGTTCTGTTCCATTGGTCTATATCTCTGTTTTGGTACCAGTACTATGCTGTTTTGGTTACTGTAGCCTTGTAGTATAGTTTGAAGTCAGGTAGCATGACGCCTCCAGCTTTGTTCTTTTGACTTAGGATTGTTTTGGCAATGCGGGCTCTTTTTTGGTTCCGTATGAACTTAAAAGCAGTTTTTTCCAATTCTGTGAAGAAACTCATTGGTAGCTTGATGGGGATGGCATTGAATCTATAAATTACCTTGGGCAGTATGGCCATTTTCATGATATTGATTCTTCCTATCCATGAGCATGGTATGTTCTTCCATTTGTTTGTGTCCTCTTTTATTTCACTGAGCAGTGGTTTGTAGTTCTCCTTGAAGAGGTCCTTTACATCCCTTGTAAGTTGGATTCCTAGGTATTTTATTCTCTTTGAAGCAATTGTGAATGGAAGTTCATTCATGATTTGGCTCTCTGTTTGTCTGTTACTGGTGTATAAGAATGCTTGTGATTTTTGCACATTAATTTTGTATCCTGAGACTTTGCTGAAGTTGCTTATCAGCTTAAGGAGATTTTGGGCTGAGACAATGGGGTTTTCTAAATATACAATCATGTCATCTGCAAACAGGGACAATTTGACTTCTTCTTTTCCTAACTGAATACCCTTGATTTCTTTCTCTTGCCTAATTGCCCTAGCCAGAACTTCCAACACTATGTTGAATAGGAGTGGTGAGAGAGGGCATCCCTGTCTTGTGCCAGTTTTCAAAGGGAATTTTTCCAGTTTTTGCCCATTCAGTATGATATTGGCTGTGGGTTTGTCATAAATAGCTCTTATTATTTTGAGGTACGTTCCATCAATACCGAATTTATTGAGCGTTTTTAGCATGAAGGGCTGTTGAATTTTGTCAAAAGCCTTTTCTGCATCTATTGAGATAATCATGTGGTTCTTGTCTTTGGTTCTGTTTATATGCTGGATTATGTTTATTGATTTGCGAATGTTGAACCAGCCTTGCATCCCAGGGATGAAGCCCACTTGATCATGGTGGATAAGCTTTTTGATGTGTTGTTGAATCCGGTTTGCCAGTATTTTATTGAGGATTTTTGCATCGATGTTCATCAGGGATATTGGTCTAAAATTCTCTTTTTTTGTTGTGTCTCTGCCAGGCTTTGGTATCAGGATGATGTTGGCCTCATAAAATGAGTTAGGGAGGATTCCCTCTTTTTCTATTGATTGGAATAGTTTCAGAAGGAATGGTACCAGCTCCTCCTTGTACCTCTGGTAGAATTCAGCTGTGAATCCATCTGGTCCTGGACTTTTTTTGGTTGGTAGGCTATTAATTATTGCCTCAATTTCAGAGCCTACTATTGGTCTATTCAGGGATTCAACTTCTTCCTGGTTTAGTCTTGGAAGAGTGTAAGTGTCCAGGAAATTATCCATTTCTTCTAGATTTTCCAGTTTATTTGCGTAGAGGTGTTTATAGTATTCTCTGATGGTAGTTTGTATTTCTGTGGGGTCGGTGGTGATATCCCCTTTATCATTTTTAATTGCGTCGATTTGATTCTTCTCTCTTTTCTTCTTTATTAGTCTTGCTAGTGGTCTGTCAATTTTGTTGATCTTTTCAAAAAACCAACTCCTGGATTCATTGATTTTTTGGAGGGTTTTTTGTGTCTCTATCTCCTTCAGTTCTGCTCTGATCTTAGTTATTTCTTGCCTTCTGCTAGCTTTGGAATGTGTTTGCTCTTGCTTCTCTAGTTCTTTTAATTGCGATGTTAGAGTGTCAATTTTTGATCTTTCCTGCTTTCTCTTGTGGGCATTTAGTGCTATAAATTTCCCTCTACACACTGCTTTAAATGTGTCCCAGAGATTCTGGTATGTTGTATCTTT
>NW_022164362.1:0-2172 GCF_008728515.1 Papio anubis
TTTTTGGCAGTTGCGAATAATGTTGTTATAAACATGATGTACAAATATCTGCTTGGTCTCTGCATTAACTTCTTTTGGGTATGTACCCAGAAGAGGAACTGCTGGATCATATGTCAATTCAGTGTTTAATTTTTTGAAGAATAAAAAGTGGCCACTTCTACAAAACAGAAATTTTCAGATTAGGAGATGTGGGATAGGGAAAAATTCCTGTCTCTGAAAACTTAGAGAAAATGTAGAGTTTTCACTATAAGCTTTGTAGAACCATTTTTAAATAAAAATGAAGTATGCAATAACACTCATTTTGTGCTAGGTACTGGAGATACATGGAGGGAGCCCTCAGTCCTCTGGGAGAAGAAGCTGGTTATAGAACAGTGTGATCACAGGTGCAACACAGAGAAGACTCCAGGGGCAAGCACAGAAAATAGCCATCGAGGGAGATGCTTTGCACGCGATGCAGAAGTGCCCTGCAGGAGGTGACGTGGGAGTGAAGGAGGAAAAGATGACATTCTAAGTTGGAGAATTGGAAGATTAAACTTGGAATGATGTCAGCACTGAGATTCTGGGATCATATTGTACAATTGGCCCCATCTCAGCACTAACACTGTGAAATCTTACCTTTCTTGTGTCTTCAAATGGTGGCCCTATATTTAGCTTCTATATCTTTCTTTGACTGAATCTCAATACTAAAATTGGTTCTAATTCCAGGGGAGGTGTTTCTCTGAGTCCTGTCTTTTGAATCTCATAGCCTAACATTTTCTCTTCATCTTGAAGACCACATTCAGGAGGGACCCTAGGAACCCCGTATCTCAGCATGTGAGGCTTCAGGCCAAGGGGAGCTAATTTGATTCTGAAAGATGTTATCTGCCTCCAGCGCCCTAAGGTCCTGAGGAAATGTCCAGCACCCTTGTGGAAATTCAAGTGTCTCCATACAGGATTATATGTCTTGGAGATTATGTGTAAGAAAAGCTTTAGAGATAGGTGTGTCTCAGTGATGCTGTGCAGAGTAACCTGTGGCCAAAGTCAATTCAGAAAATGCTTTTGACTCTATATTTCTCAAAAATATAAGTCTTAAAATTTGGATATTTATGGGAAAATATTACATAATTGAAGGGATAAATATAAGTATGCCAATCAGCCAAAAACACTGCATATGTCTAATGCAGATTCAAGTTTTCCCTCAAAAACTGTTAATAAACTAACAGTGCAACTTACAAATGACGAAAAGAGCTCGGATGTTTTAAAAAACTTTCCAAGTGTCTGGTCCTGGTACTTTACATTTATTCTACCTCCTAATCCTTATAATAGGTCAAAGCTCAAGGGTTCAGATGTAACACTAGGAATTAGAAAGGTTAATAAAAGTGACATGTCCAAGACTACGCTTCTAGTACTTATAGTTCACTGATGGAGAGAACATTAAAATCTGTTGGGCCTTCACTTAAAAACAAATAATATTTGTGTTATAGAAGCAAGACCTTTTTACTCACAAGTTAATAGTTTTTTTTTCTTTGGTTGGAATAAATTTATTTCATCTGTCTGTAAACAAAGTGTTTAATAGTTATGGTATTTTTTAAAATGCATATTAAATCAGATGAGTTATGACTGTATCCCAGATGTAACAAAGTGCAGGGAAAGAAATGGACAAATCAGCAACAAGATTTGTTTTTAAATCTGTACATCATCCACAAGGCCCAAACAATAGAAGCAAATACTAGAACGTCCCTAAAGTAGTGCCATTCGAACGAAACCCTTAATAGGTCAGTTAAAATCCATCTCACAATAGCAACAGTTCATTTTAACAATCGTATGGCACAGAATACATATGAAAAAAATTCATCACAAGACAGCCAAGTCTACAATAATACAACCTCATATAAAAACTCAAGCTGCAAATAAAAATTGGTCCTATGAAGAACAAACTGGAGACACTCCAGATGGTTATGTTGGGATACCTAATGTCCATAATGGCAACCTTTTACAATTTTACTAAAGAGTAGAGCTGGTGTGCCAAGAAAAAGACAGGAACAAAAATCTGAGCTATTGCAATGATGGAATGTCCCCGGGGATTCAATCAGTATGGTTACTGTAAGGTCACGGGAGGAAGTGCTTTTTGCTCTTGTTTTGCCATTGCACTCTTCATATGTCCTGTAGACACTATGAATAAAGGTTTGTCTC
>NW_022164363.1:0-2170 GCF_008728515.1 Papio anubis
AAACTGCAGACCCAGCTGGGCCCTGAGGCCTCCGCCCCATCCTCCCACCAGCCAGGAGCTGTGCTGAGGTCGCAGATAGGCGACCCTGGAGGGGTGCGCCTGAGGGAAGGCGGCCCATGTTCCGGACAGCAGCAGGACACCAGGATCCAGGGACCCACCTCCCGCCGCGGGACCCCCAAACCTTGCCTGGCGCCCCTTGCTTGCTCCGCCTGGCCTCCAGAGGCCGGTGTGTGTCCTGGTCATGAGGATGCACAGCAGGTGCCCGGGAGTCTCCCTCCGCCATGGCCTACCGCTCTGCCAGCCATTACGCCTGGTTCGCGGACCACAGCGCAGCCTGGCTGTCTCTGATCCCGTGAGGCCGGGACCTGTCCTCCTCCTGGGCGACCGGCCGGGGGAATGCACACTGCCCGGTGGCCTGCACAGCCCCTGACCGCCCAACCCCTCTGGCGCCTCCGCCCCAGGCCAGGACCTTCCTGTAGCACAGAACCCACCTTCCTTCCCGCCGCAGAGCTGCTCCGCTTCTGCCACCCACAGGGAAAAACTCAGATCTCCAAACAAACAGAAATCCGCGGGTGACTCCTCTGCTTGGATACTGCCAGTCCCCACATTCACTTCCAGGAGTTTTCTTGGCAGAAGGTGTCCGACATTTGATGTTTCACCAGCGATGAGGCTGAAAAGTGACAGCAATAGAGAAACACATCAGGCTTTCCACAACAAAGATGACCTTCCCTTCTTCTTAACTCAGCAATCTCCAAGGCCCAGGAAGGACTCAGGACGAGATGACTGAGCTGGAGTACTCGGCCCAGGAAATGCAGGCCCAGAGCAGGTCACCTCCTTAGGGCAGGCCCAGCCTTCTCCTGGCTCCCCGGGTGCCTTTCTCCTCACTCCCACCCAATGCAGGGGACCCCACAAACTCGGCTCTCGGGGCTCCCTGCACCTCCCTCCACAGGAGCCACCTCCTGCCCGCCAAGCTGGGGCCTTCTGGGGCGTCCTGAGCTGAGAGGGCAAGGTGCCAGCACTGCACGCTGAGGAAGGAACACCGCTACACTGTCACACTGACACACCGCCACACGAAGACACTACCACAGGGGCACACCACTACATGGCCACATGGACAGACACACAGACACATGGAGATATCACCATACGGACACACAGACACACCACCACACTGTCACATGTACAGACACACGGAGACATTACGACACGGACACACTGCCACACTGTCACATGGACGGACAGACAGACATACGGAGAAGTCACCACACAGGCACAGCACCAGACTGTCACACGAACACAGACACATGGAGACATCACCATAAGGACACACGACCACACTACCACAGGGACACACAGACACACAGAGACATCACCACACTGTCACAGGGACACACCATCACTCTCACACGAACACACAGACACACTGCCACATTGACACTGCCACACACACAGACACACCGCCACACTGTGACATGGACACACCTCCGCACTGTCAGATACCACCACACAGACACTGCCACGTGGACACAAGGACACACAGGCACATTGTCACATGGATACACAAACCTGGGAAGCCACATCTGAAGGAACTGCCAGGTGACTAGGGCCATAAGTCAATCAAAGTAGACTTTCCCTGGCTGGCTTACAAGTCATTTAAACTGTGGTGAGATGATATCTCATTGTAGTTTTAATTTGCATTTCTCTGATGATCAGTGCTACTGAGCACCATTTCTTATACCTGTTTGCCATTTGTAGGTCTTTTTTTGAGAAATATCTATTGAAATATTTTACCCCCTTTTTAAAACCAGGTTATTAGATTGTTTCTTAAAGAGTTGTTCGAGCTTTTTATATATTCTGATTATTAATCCCTTGTCGGAAGAGTAGTTTGCAAATATTTTCTCCCATTCTGTGGATTGTCTCTTAATTTTGTTGATTGTATCATTTTCTGGGCAGAAGCTTTTTAACTTAGTGTGATCCATTTGTCCATTTGTGTTTTGGTTGCCTGTGCTTGTGGGTATTGCTCAAAATATTTTTGCCCAGACCAATGTTCTGGAGATTTTCCTCAAACTTTTTTTGTACTAGTTTTATTGTTGGAGTTTTAATCAACTTTGATTTTACTTTCATATATTATGAGAGATACTAGTCTGTTTTCATTCCTCTGCATATGGAT
>NW_022164364.1:0-2170 GCF_008728515.1 Papio anubis
TTTTCCTAATAACCAGGGGGTAGAGGATGACATAATTGAATCTACCGCAGTGTGTTTTCATCCTTTCGATCATTTTATTCCTTCTATCCAGGGTGCGAGAGGATGATATTACTCCCAATATCGCAAGGGGCGTGGACCTCCATTTTGATATTTTCCCTCACATCCAGCCGGGGAGAGGAAGATGTTAGTAAAAGCCAGCCAGGAAGAGGAAGATATTACCCCCAATATCACAGGGGTGTACATCCCCTTGTGATATTGTTCCTTATATCCTGGGATGGAGAAGATAATACTAGTGGCAATATCGCAGGGATTTTACACACCCACTGTGCTATTGTTCCGAATAACATGATATGACTCCTAGTATCACAGGGGGGGTACATCCTCCTGTGATATTGTTTCTTATATTCAAGGGGAGAGAATATTACCCCCAATATCGCAGGGGTTGTACACACCTCCTGCGATATTGTTCCTAATATCCCGAAGAGGAGAGCATAATATTACTCTCAATATCTCAGCGGGTGTACACCTCGTTTCTAATATTTTTCATAATATCCAAGATGGGAGAGGATGATAAGACTCCCAATATGCCAAGAAGTGTATAGCCGTCTGTGATATAGTTCCTAACATCCAGGTGGGGATAGGATGATATTACTGCCCATATCGGCCGAGTGGTAAAATCCCTTCGATATTTAGCCTACGATCCTGTGGGGAGGGGATGATATTACTCCCAATATCGAAGAAGGTGTACACCCCCCTGAGACACTGCACCCAATATCCACGTTGGGTGACGATGACAATATGCCCAATATCGCAAGGGATGTACACAAACCCTGGGATATTTTTCCTTATATCTAGAGTGGGAGAAGACACTATTACTCCCAATAACACAGGGACTGTGGCTGTATACCCCTCCTGTGATAATGTTCTTAATATCCTAGGCAAGAGAGGATGATACTACAACCGATATCGCAGGGGGAGTACACCCACCCAGTGATGTTGTTCTTAATGTACTCCACCTCCCTCCACCAGGGATATCGTTCCTAATATCCAGGGGAAGAGAGGATAACATTATGCCCAATATTGCAGTGGAGTGTACACACCCTCCATGATGTTGTTCCTGAAGGAGTACAGACCCCTGTGCTGTAGTTTCTAATGTACAGGGGTAAGACAAGAATATTGCTCTCAATATCACAGGGGGTGTAACCACCCTGCCCCCTGTATGTTGTTCCTAATATGCAGCAGCGTGGAGCCTCATAGTACTCCCAATATCCCAGAAGGTGTGCACACACTTGTGATATAGTTCCTAATATCCAGTGGGAAAGAGGCTGATTTTACTTTCAATATCGCAGTGGGTGTACACCGCCCCCAACCCCGGGGTATCGTTCCTAATATCCAGGCGGGAAGAAGATGGACATGGCTGACAATATCGAAGGGGGTGGACAACTCTTCTGTGATATGGTTCCTGATATCCAGGGGGTGAATGGATATGACTCCCAATAAAGTAGGAACCGTACAGCCGCCCTGGGATTTTGTCCTTAATAACCACAGGGGAGAGATGATATTACTACCAACATTGCAAGGGGTGTACACACCTCCTGTGATATTGTTTCTGATATCCAGGAAAGGAGAAGATGGTATTACTACCAATATTGAAGAGATATACAACCCCCATGGGATATTGTTCTAAAGATACAGGTTGAAAGAGGATGAGACTCCATCCAATATAACAAGGGGTGTACACCCCACCTGTGATATGAATCGTAAAACCTAGGAGAGAATGACATTGCTTCCAAAAACACAAGGGGTGTACACCCACCTGTGACATCGTTCCTGTCATCTAAAGGAAGAGATGATGATACTACTCCCACTACCGGAGAAGGTACATACCCCCTGTGATATTGTTCCTCATAACTTGTGGGGGAGAGCATGATATTACTTCCAGTATGACAGTGGCTTGACACCCAGTCTGTGATATTGGTTCTGCACACCAACTCTGTGCCCCTCGTTTCCCATGCATTCTCTCCACACTTTTGGAACCTCGTGGGAGGCTTTGTCTTTGGTTACAGATGAAGAGACGAAGGGTCTGAGAGCTTAAGCAAGGTTGTTACTGGAAAGCGGTTCCGATCCAGACCCCAAGAGAGGTTTCTTGGATCTCACAGAAGAAAGAATT
>NW_022164365.1:0-2170 GCF_008728515.1 Papio anubis
ATATCCTTGTGGATAGAAATTATAATTTACATATTTTTTATTTAACCATGATCAAAATCAAAAGAATATAAAGAATATACTACTCACAATGAAAAAGCCCGGAAAGAAAGATTCCTGTAGGGTCAGGCTCTTTGTATTTTTTACATGTAAAACTTGCAATGTCTCCCCCTAGTAAAGTAAGTGAGAAGAGGTTGAAGAACTTTCACAATCTAGTGACACTGCGAGCACAAGGTACTAAGAGAACATGAAATTTAAATGCATGAGACTCTGTTTCTTGTTCCATTTGTTAAGAAGAAGCAAGAAACTTTCTGAGACAGTCACAGGTTTTTCTGGAGCTATTTATCACAAGTTCCTCCTAGAAAAGTTATTTCATTAACAATACTCAAGTGTTATATAATCACCCTGAGATGTAACCATCGCTTGAAGAGTTATAAAACATATATTGTTCATTTTATCTATAAAATATACATTATAGGAAACTGACTTTTTCATTAAAATTGCAAATGAACTAATCAGCTTATGTTAGTCTGACTCGTTACTCTGTAAATCATATAAATTCTTCTTTTTCAGTGAAAGAAAAAGTATGGTGGGAGAACTCATATCTCATGGTCTACTTCTCCTTGATGCCACTACAAATAAAAGATGCCCTCACAGGTTCTAGTTTTATTATAATCTGCAACTGATTCTTTTCACAGAGTTTACTCCGTGGACATTTATACAGTTGTTTTCCTCTGGGATCTCTCTGCTTGTGGGGTGCTGTGTTTGAAGAATGTGCAGATATCCATGAATCCATGACATGGAGCTCTTTCAAGCAACCCATCTTCTCCTGTTCCTCCTCTAGGAGACTGAACTCCTTTGAAGCTGTACCACCCGCTTCCCCGCAAAAGCCACAGTCTCTCACCATTCCCACTTGGTGGCCTTTCTCATTTTGAAGTGTATGGAAAAAATTCTGCTTACTACTCTCCTGCAGTCAAAGAGCTTCCAAAGAAATGGTAGAGAAGCATATAGCATATTTGTTAGTGTTAATGAGGAAAGAAAAAAAAAGACATGTATTCTCTAATGAGACCATAACAGAAAAAAGAAAAACAACTAATTTCTCAATAAATTTTTCCAAAGAAATAAAATTTAGCAAAAAACTTAAGAATGATAATTATTCTTGAGCAGCATGGGTGTAGGCTTACAAACTGGGAGCTCCTTGAAGTCAAATGTTTTCTTCTCCTCCCTGTATCCTCAGCAGTGTGTCTCCCCAGCACTTTCAAAGTGTTAAATAAAAGCTAGATGACCACACCTGAATCAAGTGACTACTGACCCTAGCCTTCTCATACGGACTTTATAGCTTAAATATCTCAGGTTATAATAATGTATTCTTTAGTTCTTACTCTCTAATTTCTTTTCATTCTCCCTATTTATTTATATTGTTAAGCATTGCATTAGTTTCCTGTGGCTGCTATAAAAAATGACCACAAACTTGGTGACTTGAAACAACAGAAATTTATTCTCTCACAGTTCTGGAGGTTAGAAGTCCAAAATCAAGGCTTCTACAGAGCTGGTCAAGTTCATGGCTCTCTCACATCTTTCTGTGTTTCCAGCAATCCTTGGTGTTTGTTGGCTTGCAGATGCATCACTCCAATCTCTGCCTCTGTTTTCACATTGACTTCTTTTCTGTGAAAATTATTTCATTACGTATACTCAAGTATTCTCTCATGTTCTCCTCTTCTTATGAGGACAACACTTGTCTTTGGATTTAAGGTCCACCCAATCCAGGATGATCTCATTTCAAGATCTTTAACTTAACTGTATTGGCAAAGACCCTTTCAAAATAAGGTCACCTACACAGGTTCCCGGTAGACATATCTTTTCGAGGCCAACATTCAACCTTACAATCATCTTCGCTGTTTTCAATTTTGGGACTGTCTTCCTCCTTTGGACTGTGATGCACGAATCTTTCTATCTTTGCTCCATCTTGATCTACACAGATGTCTCTAAGATAAAATAACTCTGAGATAAAATTATGATTAATTATGTTAAATTAATCATAATTTATTCACTAGAAGTCAGGGGACCTGGGCTTTGCTTTTGAATTTTTCAGTTTTCATTATCAGACAAGGTGATCTTTGGTTTTATTAATCACTTTGAATCTTATTTTTCATGTTGGTTGCAAATGTAGAAA
>NW_022164366.1:0-2170 GCF_008728515.1 Papio anubis
TTACTGTGCTTAATAAACTTTTGTTTTGCTTTGCTGCTTTGTATGTGCCATGTACAGTTCTTTGTTTGGGACATCAAGAGCCTGGAACTGCACGGCACCATCTGGTTAAGAATTAGGATTTTTTTTTTCCTAAGGGTTACCTTTGGAAAGACTTGCTTCACTACTGTTATCAACCAACAGCCTAATACTTTCCCTCCCTTTTGTGGTTTTGACCAAGCAAGCAAGCAGCATTTCCTCCTGATAAGAGACCACCGACCTAGGAATGATTCTGGCCAGACTACAGAGGATGTGCAGTGAGGGTTTTCATGTCCTCTGCTTCAGCTTTTGACATCAGAGGGCCGCAAACTCCACTCTCAGATAGCTAATGCCACCATTTTATGAACATGGGCCCCATGGAGAGGCACGAAGCTGAATTGCACATCTGCACATGTTTCCTCTTATAAATATTCATATTGGAATGTTATTAGGTATTGCTCCCGTGAAAGATACATTTGCAGAATGTACTCAAATTAGAAGCATTAAACACTATAATGTATCAATGATGCATACAGTTCTCTACACTATAGAAATATCTGTAGTGTAGACATTTCCACAATGACCAAAGATATGTGTACAAGAATAGTGACTGCAGCATTCTTTGTAATCCTAAAACCATGAAACCAACCTCATCTCAAATACTTTTTTTTTTTTTTGAGATGGAGTCACACTCTGTTGCCCAGGCTGGAGTGTAGTTATCTCAACTCACTGCAGCCTCCACCTCCCAGGTTCAAATGATTCTCCTGCCTCAGCCTCCCCAGTAGCTGGGATTACAGGCACATGCCACCATGCCTGGCTAACAAAAACATTTTGAAAAGGGTTAAATAATGCACAAACTGAGGAAAAAATACTGTTTTCAAAAAATGATGGAGAGGATCACTAACATGATGAGTGATTCCACTGGTCACATTATTGATAGAACAATCAGTAAATCCAGGCATATCCTGGAGATACTACTGGACTCCTATTACTAAAATATGAAAAAAATGGAGGCACATAAATTACTCGTTTAAGCGTAGAACGGACTGAATTAGAATTTTATCACACCAGAAGTGGGTTCCTAGTTCTCTGTTTCAGGATTCCTGAGTTACACTGGTGGAAACCCGGCATTTCAGGAGATACCCGGTTAAGAATCTGGTCCGGTAGCCGGGCGTGGTGGCTCACGCCTGTAATCCCAGCACTTTGGGAGGCCGAGGCGGGCGGATCGCTAGGTCAGGAGATCGAGACCACGGTGAAACCCTGTCTCTACTAAAAACACAAAAAATTAGCAGGGCACGGTTGGGCGACAGAGCGAGACTCCGTCTCAAAAAAAAAAAAAAAAAAAATCTGGTCGGGCCGGTGGGCCGGCCCTTGACATGGATCAGTCATAAATTAGTGGCTTGGTACTCCGGGAAGATAAAATCTTCCCCACTTATGTAGTGGTTGACAATGCGTGCATGCTTTAAAAGTTCCAACTAGGCGTCCCTGGGTGGGCTCGAACCACCAACCTTTCGGTTAACAGCCGAACGCGCTAACCGATTGCGCTACAGAGACAAGAACTACTCACTCTGCTGGGCAATAGAGGAAGGCCGCACTCACTAAATTTCCTCCCTCCCTTCTATTCTCAGGGCCCGCCCGGCAGGACTACTGAGCAAGGCCTTGGAAAACCAGAGAGATTAGAGCGGTGAGTCGCCCTGGTCACGTTGGACACCTGCGTGTTAGGAGATTCTGGAGCCAGACGGAGAGCCGAATGGCCTTCGCCGGCCCTGCCCCTCTCCTTCTTCAGAAGCTCCCAGAAACTCCCCAGTCGGCGACCCAGCCCGAGGCTCCTCGGGTACCAAATGAAACTGAACGCCCGGTGGGCTCCCGGGATGGTTCTTCCCGTTCTTTTCGCCGCCTTCATCCGGTGAGGGAGCCTGTGCCCACCCTGCCCAGTCGCTTTCGAGGCCGCTGTGGCGCTTCCGCTGCCATCTTCGGATCCTGTGTCCCGCACGGGGGCTCCACCAGGGCAGGGATGGTGGCGAGGGTCGCTCGTGGGTCCCCTTGCGAGGAGCAGGGTCTGGCACTAGGCGTCTGGGAACCCTGAAATCCTTGGAGGAGTAGCATCATCATGACCCTCTGTGTTCCTTTTGGCAAAGGACTTGCTTCCATTGTT
>NW_022164367.1:0-2170 GCF_008728515.1 Papio anubis
CTGGCCAACATGGTGAAACCCCATCTCTACTAAAAATACAAAAAATTAGCTGGGTGTGGTGACAGGTGTCTATAATCCCAGCCACTTGGGAGGCTGAGGCAGAATTGCTTGAACCCAGTGGGATGTTGCAGTGAGCCGAGATTACACCACTGCACTCCAGCCTGGGTGACAGAGTGAGACTCCATCTCAAAAAAAAGAAAAAGAAAAAGAAAGGAAATCTAATTCAGCCACTGAAAGGAAAGGCCAGGCACATACTACAAGGCGAATGAACCTGGACACCATGATCCTAAGTGGCAGAATCCAGCTGTACAAGCCTCCACAGCACCTGATTCCATTTATACACAACGTCCAGAACAGGCAAACCTATGAATTAAGAAGCGTGGCGCAGGGCCTGGGGGAGGCGACAGGGAGTGACCACTGGTGGGTCTGAGTGGTGAAGAAGTTCTGGAACAAGACAGTGGTGCTGCTCACACCACATTATGAATGACCGTAATGCTACTGAATTGCACACTTTAAAATGGTTCAAATAGTAAATATGCATTTTGCCACAATTAAAACAAAAATCAGCCCAAGGCACACCACCTGGCCATAGGCTGCGTGAAGCTGTCGGGCCACGCTGGTGCTTTGCAGGCTTCCGGGTAGAAGGGTGCTGGCTCTTCCTTCCTGGGAGTCACGCTGTGGGGAGGAGAAAGGGGGTCTTCTCAGCCATGAGGGGCTGGGGGAGGGCCGGCTGGGCTGCCACAGCCAGGCAGCATGGGGTAGGACCATGGCAGGGGTTTCGGGCCTCTCCCTGGCCCAGCCTCTCAGCCACCCCCAGCTGCAGGACCCTGGGTGAGTGGCTCCCTCTCTGGGCTCCAGACACCTGTCTCAAAAACAGCATGGGACCAGAGAGAGCAGCTCCGGAGTCTCTCTCTTCTTGTCCGAGAGTCTGGAACCAGATGTCCTCTGCTGACTCGTGGGGATGTTGAAACAGCCAGCACAGGCTATCCCAGGACCGTCCCCCGAGCCACAGCAGCCAGCGTCCTCCCCACACCAGGCCCTCAGACCCCATGTTCCCAATGCTAGGATGTATCCCAGTGTATGAGGCAGTGCTTCTTAATATTTTCTGGATCACACATTTCTTTGAGAATTAGAAAAACCAATCACACTCTTCCCAGAAGAGCACCCTGAGCAGAGTGAAGAGCCTGTTTATGACGTGGCGATGAAAAGCAGCTGTGCAGTGTCAGAGGGACCAAAGCCCAAATCCTGGCCATGCTGGGACTCACCATGCCTGCGCATCTCAGGCTCTTCCATCTGTGAAGTGGGTGTGTTAATAGCACCCACCTCACGGATTAGTTGAGATCATTCTTGCACGTCACTTAGGAGATGCTTGACACTCAATGAATGTTGGCAAGCCCACACACTGCAACCTTCCCAAAGACCGCCTCCTCCCAGCCTTCACCTCCCCCTCCCTGCCTCTCTCCTCCCCTCCCTGCCTGTCCTCCCCCTCCCTGCCTCTGTCCTCCCCTTCCCTGCCTCTGTCTTCCCCCTCCCTGCCTCTGTCTTCTCCCTCCCTGCCTCTGTCCTCCCCCTCCCTGCCTGTCCTCCCTCTCCCTACCTCTTAACTCCCCCTCCCTGCCTCTTTCCTTCCCCTCCCACCCTCTGTCCTCCCCCTCCCTGCCTATCCTCCCTCTCCCTGTCTCTGTCCTCCCTCTCCCTGTATCTGTCCTCCCTCTCCCTGTCCTGTTGCCCTGCCTTCCAAATGCCATCTCTCATATCCATTCTCATCCCCATTTCTACTGCCAGGGAAGCAATGGTTTTTTCATCTTGGTCTTCTAATCCAACAAGCTTACTAAACTCTTCATTCGTTCTTTTTTTTTTCTTTTCTAATGAGATAATCATACTGTCTACAAAACAACTAACTTTATTTTTCAGTGTTTCAATATTGTAACCAGTCCATGTATATCTGGAAATAACAATCTCTTTTTTGAACTGTTCAAGTCTATATACATATATATCTTGTTAGAGGGTGGATATAGATTCTGATTAATTCTAGATGTTGGTAGAATAAGGTTAAGTAGGTGTGTGAAAATATTAAGGGATGCCAGGCATGGTGGCTCACGCCTGTAATACCAGTACTTTGGGAGGCTGAGGCGGGCAAATCACTTGAGGTCAGGAGTTCGAGACCAGC
>NW_022164368.1:0-2170 GCF_008728515.1 Papio anubis
TTTTCCTAATAACCAGGGGGTAGAGGATGACATAATTGAAACTACCGCAGTGTGTGTTCATCCTTTCGATCATCTTATTCCTTCTATCCAGGGTGCGAGAGGATGATATTACTCCCAATATCGCAAGGGGCGTGGACCTCCATTTTGATATTTTCCCTCACATCCAGCCGGGGAGAGGAAGATGTTAGTAAAAGCCAGCCAGGAAGAGGAAGATATTATCCCCAATATCACAGGGGTGTACATCCCCTTGTGATATTGTTCCTTATATCCTGGGATGGAGAAGATAATACTAGTGGCAATATCGCAGGGATTTTACACACCCACTGTGCTATTGTTCCGAATAACATGATATGACTCCTAGTATCACAGGGGGGGTACATCCTCCTGTGATATTGTTTCTTATATTCAAGGGGAGAGAATATTACCCCCAATATCGCAGGGGTTGTACACACCTCCTGCGATATTGTTCCTAATATCCCGAAGAGGAGAGCATAATATTTCTCTCAATATCTCAGCGGGTGTACACCTCGTTTCTAATATTTTTCATAATATCCAAGATGGGAGAGGATGATAAGACTCCCAATATGCCAAGAAGTGTACAGCCGTCTGTGATATAGTTCCTAACATCCAGGTGGGGATAGGATGATATTACTGCCCATATCGGCCGAGTGGTAAAATCCCTTCGATATTTAGCCTACGATCCTGTGGGGAGGGGATGATATTACTCCCAATATCGAAGAAGGTGTACACCCCCCTGAGACACTGCACCCAATATCCACGTTGGGTGACGATGACAATATGCCCAATATCGCAAGGGATGTACACAAACCCTGGGATATTTTTCCTTATATCTAGAGTGGGAGAAGACACTATTACTCCCAATAACACAGGGACTGTGGCTGTATACCCCTCCTGTGATAATGTTCTTAATATCCTAGGCAAGAGAGGATGATACTACAACCGATATCGCAGGGGGAGTACACCCACCCAGTGATGTTGTTCTTAATGTACTCCACCTCCCTCCACCAGGGATATCGTTCCTAATATCCAGGGGAAGAGAGGATAACATTATGCCCAATATTGCAGTGGAGTGTACACACCCTCCATGATGTTGTTCCTGAAGGAGTACAGACCCCTGTGCTGTAGTTTCTAATGTACAGGGGTAAGACAAGAATATTGCTCTCAATATCACAGGGGGTGTAACCACCCTGCCCCCTGTATGTTGTTCCTAATATGCAGCAGCGTGGAGCCTCATAGTACTCCCAATATCCCAGAAGGTGTGCACACACTTGTGATATAGTTCCTAATATCCAGTGGGAAAGAGGCTGATTTTACTTTCAATATCGCAGTGGGTGTACACCGCCCCCAACCCCGGGGTATCGTTCCTAATATCCAGGCGGGAAGAAGATGGACATGGCTGACAATATCGAAGGGGGTGGACAACTCTTCTGTGATATGGTTCCTGATATCCAGGGGGTGAATGGATATGACTCCCAATAAAGTAGGAACCGTACAGCCGCCCTGGGATTTTGTCCTTAATAACCACAGGGGAGAGATGATATTACTACCAACATTGCAAGGGGTGTACACACCTCCTGTGATATTGTTTCTGATATCCAGGAAAGGAGAAGATGGTATTACTACCAATATTGAAGAGATATACAACCCCCATGGGATATTGTTCTAAAGATACAGGTTGAAAGAGGATGAGACTCCATCCAATATAACAAGGGGTGTACACCCCACCTGTGATATGAATCGTAAAACCTAGGAGAGAATGACATTGCTTCCAAAAACACAAGGGGTGTACACCCACCTGTGACATCGTTCCTGTCATCTAAAGGAAGAGATGATGATACTACTCCCACTACCGGAGAAGGTACATACCCCCTGTGATATTGTTCCTCATAACTTGTGGGGGAGAGCATGATATTACTTCCAGTATGACAGTGGCTTGACACCCAGTCTGTGATATTGGTTCTGCACACCAACTCTGTGCCCCTCGTTTCCCATGCATTCTCTCCACACTTTTGGAACCTCGTGGGAGGCTTTGTCTTTGGTTACAGATGAAGAGACGAAGGGTCTGAGAGCTTAAGCAAGGTTGTTACTGGAAAGCGGTTCCGATCCAGACCCCAAGAGAGGTTTCTTGGATCTCACAGAAGAAAGAATT
>NW_022164369.1:300000-467563 GCF_008728515.1 Papio anubis
ATGCTTCCTCTGATGGTTTCCATGCCTGTCTACACAAGACGACCACCCAGAGAGATTTAAAATGCATACCATGCGGCTCTATCCCAGGGATATTGAATCCCTGTCTTTTACGTGTGGCCCAGGAATCCTTTTTTTTTTTTTTTTTTTTTTTTTTTTTTTTTTTGAGACGGAGTCTGGCTCTGTCACCCAGGCTGGAGAGCAGTGGCGCTATCTCGGCTCACTGCAAGCTCCGCCTCCCGGGTTCACGCCATTCTCCTGCCTCAGCCTCCCGAGTAGCTGGGACTACAGGAGCCCGCCACCACACCCGGCTAATTTTTTGAATTTTTTAGTAGAGACGGGGTTTCACCGTGTTAGTCAAAGTGGTCTCGATCTCCTGACCTCGTGATCCGCCCACCTCGGCCTCCCAAAGTGCTGGGATTACAGGCGTGAGCCACTGCGCCTGGTCAGGAATCCATATTTTTAACAGGCTCTCCAGGCAAATGTCAGGGACCCAGCTCAGCCTCTGGATATAAACCTATGAGAAGCAGCCCTGGGTGGCATGCTATCATGGGCTCTCCATGAGTGCTGCTAGAAGGCATAAAAATCCTGGAGAGCTTGCAGTTCTTATATGTGATGACCTAAAGGTATAGAAGAAGGGTTATAAGGTATACGCCATGCTTTATAGGTTTTCCTTCACATATATACATATTTTGATATTTAAATATAAAATATGTAAATGTGTATTTACTTTAGTTTATATTTGCTGGGTAATTTTAAATGTCCTAAGAAACATGCAGTAAGTCCTCACTTAACTTCATCGATAGGGTCTTGGAAACTGCAACCTTAAGCAAAATGACGTAGAAGGAAACCAATTTGACCATCAGCTAATTGATGTCAATTAAGACTTAACTTCCTATACTATCTGTCTGGTCACAAAAAACGTCATCAAACTTCTAAATAAAGACCTAACACACTTCTAATATTAAACATTAAGATAAATATGAGCTATATGTATACTTAAGAAAGATTAGAGGCTAAGTGCAGTGGCTCGCGCCTGTAATCCTAGCACTCTGGGAGGCCTAGGCAGGCAGATCACCTGAGGTTGGGAGTTTGGGACCAGCCTGACCAACATGGAGAAACCCCATCTCTACTAAAAATACAAAATTAGCCAGGTGTGGTGGCAGGCCCTGTAATCCCAGCTACTCGGGAGGCTGAGGCAGGAGAATCACTCGAACCCAGGAGATGGAGGTTGCAGTGAGCCAAGATTGTGCCATTGCACTCCAGCCTGGGCCACAAGAGCAAAACTTTGCCTCAAAAAAAAAAAAAAAAAAAAAGAAAGAAAGATTAATGAAAATAAGTAATGATTAATACCCAACTGTTCCAGTTCAGGGTCTCGGGTAGCCAGAGACTACCCTAACAGCTGAGGGTCAAGGTGAACACTGACCTAGGACAGGATGCCATCCCATCACAGGGCACACTCACCCACACCCACACTAGCTCACGCTGGCACCATGTAGACACGGCAGTTCACCTAACGTGCACAGCTTTGAGATGTGGGAGGAAACCAGAGTAACTGGAGAAAACCCACACAGACATGGGGAAAATGTGTAAACTCCACACAGACAGGGGCCCCGCCCAGCCAGAAATCCAATTTTTTTTTTCTCATCAATGTAAGGAAACAAGTTGAACAAAAATATGTCATTTGAGGACCTGCTGTATGTCTTCTGAGCACCTATATTCTCTAGGGACATCTTGACTATATTTTTAATAGGATTCTCCCTGTGTTACAGGGATAGATTTCACCAATGGACAGCCTGCCTCCCTAATGTATGAACTTGGTACCTATCTTTAGGGTTTCCATTTTACCTGCCCAATAATGTTTTCATCAACGTTGTTACCCCTCCTGAAGCCAGCTGGAAAATAAAAAAGTATATTCCTTCTGTGCAAATTGCTGAAAAAACTTGAGAAAGTGAGTTAATTGCTACAGGGAAATTATTTACCTCACTTATGATTTTTCTCTTGGCTTCAATTAGGGGCCTTTTAAGCCTCATTCATATCATCCTGAGACCTCCCGAAATGATCTGGATTTGGCAGCCTCGACACTTTAGACACATTCTCATTCCACTTAAGCTTTGGGTGTGGTTAGAAAAACAAATGAGAAGAAGAGTTAAATTCACAATGATAATTCATCTCCTCTAGGTGGTTTTTGCCCATTTCTGAGCTCTTATCTTCTCTTTCCACCAACACCTACTTGCTTGGATCTTGACTTATTTTGGCAGTTCTCTGTACATGTAATGTGGTTGCCATGGAGATGTTATCCAGCATGCTGCATGCTGTTTCATCTCCTCTCCATCTCTTCATTTCTCTCTAGTGTGTGCTTGTTCTCTCACATTTCTATCTCTTCTACACTCACCCCAACCCCCTTTGTAATTGAAGACATCAAACACTGTATTTCTTCAAGCTGTTTTGCTTCCTTCCCCTAATCATATCGAATGTGTTTTTAACTTAACATAATCAAAGCAACCTGGTAGTTACTGGAAAAAGGGGTAAAGAAATGGATTCAAATGCTAAATTCCTGTAGGTTATGCTAGGATGCCCAAGAATTTGAGGGAATTCAAGCAAGTGGTAATCAAATTAACTTCCTTTGCTTTCACAGGGATTAAGTCTTTACTGTGGTTCAGAGAGACTTATTAATAATACCTTTCTGATTTCCACCTGGACTACTTCATCATGTCCTGGTGTTATCTACAAACAAGAAAGTCTGAACTATCCTCAACTCTTAATTTCCCATCCATGGAATATTCACTTCAGGCGTTATTTGCATGGACCCACAGGGCCTCTCTGAAGATATTGACATCCTGAGTTATTAAGAGTTGGGCCAAATGTAAAGATCTTAGTGTGAATATCAACTGTTCACCCTCACCTTGCTGTGATGTGTGTAGGGAGTGAGGAGTGGGAAGGAGTGAGAACGGGATTTTGTAGTTATGTGCACCTAACCATGTGAAGATTGAGAAAAAGGTTATTCCTCTCCTCCACTGAGGATATTTTAATTTTTCTCAAAAATTGAAAAGTACTAGAAAAAAATAATGAATACATGTCCCTTTTGTTTTTCTGGTTTCTTTTAAAAGACCTCCTCATCTCAATGTTATAAGTAAGATGAATTTGATTTCATTTCTTTCCAAACTGACAAAGTGATTTATGTTAGTAAAGAATATTCAAATATTAATTTTGACATATATTTCAGATTCTCCCAATGCTTTGAGTTTCTAAACTAAAAAAATCATAGCCAGCAACCGCAATATCCAGAAATTTTATTTCTTTTTCTTTCTTATGGAATAAAGTATTTCAGAAACAAACAGAAATCGCTTTTTGATTTCTCTACTGATCATTAATTATGTTCACTTCTGTGTCAGCTCTCTCCAAGGGCCCAATACCATGGAAAGAATAAGGATTTGGGTAGATTACATGATCCTCACAGGCAGATCTATGTTTTTATGGACAGTGTAATGAGAAAAACATTAAAAGAGAGAAGTCAACTTACAGTATAATAATAATAAATAAATTTAAAAAAATAAAAATAAAAAGAGCCTGGGCAAGAATGAAGTCAATCCCAACTTTCATCTCATTCTTTAGCAAAGAAAGATTGTAGATGTATATATTCTTTAGGATTCATTCTTTTTTTAAATTAATAATTGGAGGAATTACTTTCTTCCACAGGGAATCAGTACTCAATGCCAGTTGCATCTGTGTGAGTGTGTGTGTGTGTATGTGTGTGTGTGAGAGAGAGAGAGGCAAAAAAATGTATATGTAGATAGATTGTGTGTGTGTGTAGTGTGACACAGAAGGGATGTGGGTAGGAGTGAGAAGTGAGAAAGCAGCATGTGAGGATTTCAATACTAGTCTTCTGCAAGTTCAAAACAAATCAATAAGTATTTATTGAATACTTACCACAAGCAAGACACTAGTCTGGGTTCTGCAAAGGATAACAGAAGGATGAGGTTTGATTTTTACCTTTAAATAGTATGTTGTCTATCATGGAAGACAAGATACAGACACGTAAAAAGTCAAGCAATAAAAGGGAACAGAACAAGTCAGGTGAACAATAAATGAAATGTTGAAATGTGGGCTGGAGGCAAGAGAAGACAAGAGGAGAGAAGAGGGGAGAAGGCCTCAGATTGATAGGAAAGTGTAGAGAGAGGATAAGAATTGATCTGAGTCCATAAACACAAGCAAGATTTGGATTACGCTCTATTGAGAGAAAATGGAAGAGGGAGAAAGTGTAAATAATGTTTGTCAGGGGACAGCGAAGATGCTTCTTGGCTTCAGCAAGAGTTTATGTAAAGAAGATGAGAGAATTCCAAACAGGTAGAGGGGACCAGGATGTAGAGAACCTTCACCAAGGGCAGACTTTGGCTGTAGGCAGTGCGGAGTCATTGGAGATGTTTGAGCAAGTAGTGATGTGGCACTAAGAAGTCTCATGGTAAGATTAAATGGGGATAGTATTGGGGAGGGTGGCAATGATATAAGGCAAATGGCCCAGGAGGAGGCTGCTGCAAGTATCTGGGTATCACTGGACATGTGCCTGGTCTAGGGTAAACATTTAGGGAGTAGAAAAGAAGGGACAAATGCAAGAATCATTTTGTAAAGAAAGGAAAGTTTTGGAGGATGAATTGGGCATGGGAAATTAAAAGAAAAATGTTGGAAACAGCTGTAAGATTTCAAGACTAAAGGAATAAGGCTAGTTAATATTTGCTGAGTGCCTACTGTGTGCCAGGCACCTTTCCAAATTCTTCATAAGTTTTAACTCATCGAGAGAGAGAAAGAGGAATTGAAAGTCAGCTATTTTGAGAGCAAAGATAAAGTCAGTCTGTTTCAGGCACCAAGAGTTTGTAGTACGGGTAAATGCAAGTGGGGATGACTGGCAAGGGATGGAAATGGGGAATAAGAGGTCAGACCTGGAGGAGAAGAATTGGACTAATCTACTTAGAAGAAGAGTTTGTGCCATTGGAATGGCTGATATCTGCATGAAATGAGGAATAAACAGCCTGTTTTGAATTTCCTTTAAAAAGTGAAATAAGAGAAAAGTAAAAGCATCCAGTGAAGAAGGAGAAATCACAGATGAAGGAGGAGAACTAAGGTAACATAGCATGGTAGGATCTAGACAGAAAGCAATTGCAAAGGAAGGAGCTATTCTACAGTGTAAATCTATGGAGAGATCAAACAGGGTAAGTACTGAGAATAATTTATGTATTTGATTGCCCAGATCTTAAATGAAGATCAGTCTGTCCTATTGAGGGCAATTGAGAGTTGATTATACCTCCAAAGAAATACTTTAATATTGTATTAAGTCCAGAGAGAATTTGGATATTCTGTGCCAAACCAGGATAAGTTTTTGTCACTCTTAACCAAACCAAATAAATATTCTAGCTCTTATTTTCTGCCTTTAACAAGAACTCCAAGAATTTAGTCCTAGATTTTCATAACTGACTTCCTTCCAGAGCACGATCTAAGAACTAATTCTTCTATAAGTCCAGTCAAGCTTACTGCAGTGTGGTTTTTCTCCTGTTTTCTCATAAGGAAAATTCATTCAATTTCTTCACTTTTTTGAGTTAGTGCTTGTGACATATGACAGATTGACAGCCCTTAAAGACTGGGGTTCTCTGACTATCCTATGAACATAGCTCCTTACCAGTAATGTGCCTCTGGTCTCTCCTAGGGCTGTAAAAAGCCTGTGTGTTTAGTTGACTTTCCTGTAGATCTCTTTATGATTATGGCATCAGGGACAATTTAAAACAACTGATGGACTGCTGGTTGGTAGTATAAATCATGATCAAGAACCTAGGGCTTGGAGCCATTCAGATCTGGATTTGAAGTTTAGTTCTACCATCTTAGAAGTTTGTGGCTTCTTTCTTTTCTTCTCTACTGACCTTTGCTTCTCTTGACAACATTGTTCTTAGTGTGGGGCAGTGGAAGGAAAATGGGCTTTGGAGTCATTCAGAAGTGGAGGGATTCAACTCCCAGTACTCCCAACCTTGGGCCTTCATTATAATATTTACCTATTTTATAGCATTGATGTGAGAATGTAAAATAATGTAAAACACCCACAACAAGGCTAGGCATGTGCTCAATAAATGGTAGCCTTGTTGGACTTCTTTAAAAAATTGAGCAGCCAGAGCAGAAATATTACTTCCAAGCAACTTCACTTGTGGATTAGAAAGCTATGAGATTCATCTACCTTGTGGAGACAAAGTTCTGAAACTGTGCTGAAGAGGGGAAAAATGTCAGTCAGCATATTTTGTACATGAAGTGAAACTACAGTTGACTTTTAATTGATTTGATTCATCCTGGGAATCCAGTGCCTAAGAGCAGCCAGTGAATTCTTCTTTTCATTCATGTGTTAAAGATGAAATTATAACAGAAAGAGAGAAGACAAAGCTGTAACAGTTTTAAAGCTGTAAATGTGGTTGTCTCATTGTCTAAAGACATAGAGGAACCTGACTTGGACTTGATCATGTTAAGTTTCATCTGAGCATTCAAGTAGAACAGTCCAATCAGAAATATTGAGCTGAAGGTCAGGGAATTGGTGGAACCTATGATAGCGATTTTGGAGACCTTGGCATGATTGTTGATGTTATGGCTGTGAATGCATCTCAGAGGGAGACAATATGGGCTCAAAATTGAATCTTGGCATACCCCCAAATTGGGGAGTTTCAAGTGAAAGCGGACAAAAAATGGAGAGATTACTAGCCTGTGTAAGAAGAACGAAGATATTATCCTACTTTAAATAATAAAGTACAAAAAGAGGATTTGATTAAAAAAAAAAAATGGGGAGTATCAACTGTTAGAGACTGTATAACACTTAGGAGAATGATGATAGAGCAAAGGCTACTGATTTTATTTTTGCTGATCTTTGTCTTAGTCTGTTTTGTGTTGCTATAAAGAAAATTCAAAGCTAGTAATTTATAAAGGAAAAAGGTTTACTTGGCTCATGATGTTGATGGCTGGAAAGTTCAATATTGGGCATCTGCCTCTGATGGGGGCCTCAGGTTGCTTCTACTCTTGGGGGAAGGTGAAAGGAGCCATTCAAATCTGATCACATGGAAAGAAAGAGAGATTGAGAGATCACATGGCAAGATCTCATGCCAAGAAAGAAGCAAGGTGGGGGAGGGGGTGCCAGACTCTTTAACAACCGGTTCTCATGGGATCTGATAAAAAAAGGAGCTCATCCGCAAGCGAGGGCATTAATCTTTTCATGACCCAAACAGCTTCCATTAGGCTCCACCTCCAATATTGGGGTTCAAATTTCAGCATGAGGTTTGGAGGGTACACACATCCTTGCTTGGATAGACAGACAGCCAAATCATAGCAACCTGGTTTGATCGTTGATGATTTTGTAGCAATAGTTTCAGTAGAAAAGAGAGGCAAAAGCCAAGATTACAAGGATTAAGGAGTGAAGTCTGGGGAGGAAATAGGGTCATCAGGTGCCAATTACTTTTTTTTAGAAGTTCCCAGTAAGATGAGATAGAAAATAAAATTACTTTTCACAGGGGTAGAAAAATCTCTTTGTAATTTGCCCTGGTCAAAAAAGAGTTAATGGTATAAATGCACAGTAATTTCAGAAGCATTAAAGAGCATGTTTCCATGGAAACATCAACCTACAGAGGGAGAGAAAGAGCTAGGATCCCCTGACAAAGAAGGAACAGCAGAGTTCTAGCCCCCACACAGTACAGCAGGGAAAGATGATTACACGTTTCTTTCAGCTTCCCAGTGAAGATGCAATTGGGGTTCATGGTGCTGTCCTCTTGAGGATGAGAAAAGAGGGGAAGGGGTTTGGTTTAAAGAAACTCTTGGCTTCATCTTACTTGAAATTCTGACTCAAGGGTCAATCTCATTTTAGAATATTGGAAAAGATCAATGGATGTCTTTAACTAACTAACTACATAAATTTGATCGTCCCCAACCTCTTTATTCTAACCTGGTGTAGAAACAGTGCCATAATGTACTGCATTAGAGTGAAACTTAAAGAAACTCTAGAAATATAAGATGTGGGTTTGGCTGATAACTTTTGACCAGCACCTTTGCATTATGGTTTTTCTCATCTTGGTGTATTTTCTTTGCTTATGTACACGTTTGGCTTCACAGTTTTCAGATCCATAATATCCCTTTCACTGCCATCTAGTACAAATTTCCTGTACCCTTAAAACCAACCCTACTGTTAGAGATTGTTCCTCTCACTGAACTGTAGCTCAGAAAGCTGTTCTCCAGAATGTGCTACAGGAACTGCATAACAAACTCCTTATTGTGAACAAATCTTCCTGTTGGTTCACTTTCTCCATTCCCGGATTATATTCCACTTTGCATCTCTTTCATTACTCTGGTCTTTCCTTGGGAGGAATTATTTATTCCCTATGTAAAAGGGTTTTATCTGCATGGTAGGTGTGGTTTATGACTGCGCTTTCTGAGGTCAGAGATATGTTTTTGAATGAGTCAACAGCCTCCACCACTCTCTCTGTCTCACATACATAGCATGACATGCCTGTCTTCCCTAAAGACATAATCTTCACCCAGGCATCTTGAGTCTTCTGTCTGTTAGAAACGTCCCCCTGACCCTGGAAGATCCTCCTTCCTTTGACCCTCTCCTCCCAATTCAACATAATTGCTTCTATAAATCTTCACTTGAAGAACTCTGCCAACCATTACTGGAAAAGTAAATTATAACCTTCTTTTTCCATGAGTGACAATTCCTCATAACTTCTACTCTCAAGCCCTGTAAGTGAAGCCATCACCAACTCATCATATAATCATCTACCTTTTTTGCCCCCTTCGGTAGAGCTGTTAGAGGGAATTGTGAAGTCAAAAATATGGTAGCTACAGAGGGGGCAGGAACTGTATGTATGGAGGTATTTCCTGTGTGTTGATTTTGTTGACCACCCAGTGTGTAAGAGGAAGTAGAGAGAGGCTCCAGAAAGAACAAATTGAGGAAATGGAGAAAGATCAAAAGGAAGAGAAAAGTCTTCTTACCCTTTTCCTTTGATATCATGCCTAGGTCACTTTAGGTTCTTACCCAAGGGCTTCTTGAGTACATATGCTCAGGGTTTCTTCCAGTAGACCTGAAAGTTCACAGGAAAGAAAGTCTTCCTGCCATAGCTGAATGTCCTAGAGAAATCTTTGCCGGTCATTGTTTACATAGCCCCTGAATAGTTTTGCCAGGCTGTGAGCTAAAATGGATGTCAGAAAGGCAAGCCTTCACCTTAAAATTATTAACAGTCACAAAAAATGATAACAAGGTAGTCAGTGATCAGCTAGCCTTTGACCTGCCTTGGTATTTTCTCTGGGAAGGTCTCACCACTTAGTTTTGATAGCCTACCTACTCTGGGCTGCATTCCAACATACTGAACACCTGATCTGTGGAAAAAGAAATGAATTTTATTCAGTGTTTTAAGAAAGTGATTTTAACTTATATACAGCATGGAAATATGAACTAAAAGGAAAAATAATCCAGTGACAGTAACATTATGCAGAAAAGCTACTTGGTTCCTTCTCACTGGGGATTTCTACCTTTCTAACCATGTCTAATAAGTCTGGCTTTCCTGTAGTACCTTACCAGGTCTCACCTATAGCAGAGGTGACTAAGAGTCATGAGCATGAACACAAGGAGGAATTTAATTTTTCATCGCTGAATTCTGTGCACAGAGCTAAATGAGAAGCAACTTTGGTATTCTGCACATTTGATTAATTGGCATCAAAAGGCAGCCTCACTAGTTCCCTAAGGAAGTGTGGTACCTTCACACATAATCAAGAGTGTGTTCTCTCCAAAGGGATTTTAAGGAGAATTACCTAGTGTTCAAAGCAGGGATCTGGGAGGTCAGAAGGGGGATCATTTTGAGGAATCATTTATTCTAGACTAAAATAATGGAGGTATGAGCACATCTTTTGCCTTCCTTTGAAAGTGAACTTTATATTGAAGTGGTATGATTTAGTGACTGCCCACTGCAAAAAAACTCAGAGGGGTAACTAATCATAGTAAGAACAAAACAAATATTCCCAAGCCTTAATAGTTTTGCATGTTATAAGAATGAGAGGGAATACACTGAACTGGTAGTTTTATGGAAAAACGGAGATCCAGGAATTAGGAGACCCAGACTCAACTAAATGGGCCAAAGCATGACATCATTTTCCCAAGCTTCAGAGTGTTCAGCTGTAACTGTGAACAGTTAGACTGTGATCCAAAAGTCCCTTCAAATGCTAACTCCCCTGACATCCAGGTAATGTAAAAAATAGGTAATAATAATAACAACAGTAACAGCAGCTAATGCATAATGCTTACTCTGTGATAGGGAGAATTCTAAGTCCTTTATATATGTTGAGAGCTTGTTTGGAGGTTTTAGAATGGAAGCCCAGCTACTCATATATCCTTGACCTCAGAATCGGTCCTCCTCTATTGGGAATGGTCATCCTCTTCCACTAGACGCACAGCTTAGGGAAGGATGCACGTGGAGTAGTGTGGAGGAAGGGAACACCCGCCTAGCCAGCCAGATCAGCCAAATCAACCCTGGCAATCAATGGGGTAACAGGTGTCACGGCTAGATCACTCTCACATCCCCTTTATATATATTGAAACACAACAATCCTATGAGATAGGTAATATTATTATTCATATTTTTTATGGTGAAGAAAATGAGGAAAGAGAGGTTAAATAACTTGTGAGACCACACAACTTCAGAACTGGTGGGTGCAGGATTTGAATGGAGACTGTGACTACTGCACTGTTTAAGAACTGTGTCCTTGTTCTTAAACACCTCACTATACTGCCTGGTGCAGTATGAGTGTGTACGTGTGTAATACACGCTGTATTCTTTCCCTCTTTACTTAACTTATTGTTTCTCCCCTTTATTTTCTTTCTATTCACCTCTCACCACTAAGCATTTTGGGGTATTGTCCAGATTTTTTTCATTCATTTGAATGAGGATATATTACTAATGAGAATGAGTTCCTCCGTTTCATCCCAGATGGACCCGTAGGTAAGTCTAGAGAGCATTGTTCCCTAGCCATGGCCTGTCACATTGACCCTGCTTGGTGAAAGGTGGCATAGATAGGAGGTTATCACAGCTGGTGATAGAGCTCCTCAAAATTCTCATTGCTTTGATAATTGGTCAAAGATAGCATCTGTCTGGAGGGAGGTTAATGTTCTCTACCTTCTTTTATCAATCCTCCTTGGTTTTCTTTCATTTCAGATTAAACTAATTCATGATATTCAGTTGTACAACAGAATCCAAGTAATAGCTCCCTGAAATTTTTTATTGTTAGGCCAAAGGGACTGAAAATACTTTTTCTTCATAATAGATGGTGAATTTACACATTGCCACTTATACCTCAAATGAATTCAGTTCAGCCCACACTACTAAGGGGCTAAGGCACATTTCTCACCACCAGTAGGAGATAAGAGGTGTATTAAATTTGTATCAATCACTGTTCAAGATACTTTAATATCTCATTAACTTAACACCACTAATTTAGAATTTAAGCTACTTTAATATCTCATTAATTTAACACCACTAATTTAGAATTTAAATAACTATGATATGAACTAGCCCAAACTTGAACATTTTATGATTTGTGAAGAATGGATTGCAAAATAAATTAATGGTATAAACACCATTCAGAGAAAATGTTTAATCCACTGGAAGACAAACTAGTTTTAACCCATTTCAGGTAATCATAAACTAATATTACAGTCTGCTGTTTAAATTAGTTATTCCTGAGCTTCTCTACAAGGCATCATTTTGCCTAAATAGGAGAAAAGGACAGCGTAGGAAACTGGCATTTCTTTTTTTTTTTTTTTTTCTCTCTTCTGCTTATCACATGTTCTTTTTTTTTTTTTTTCTTTTTTTTTTTTTTTTTTTTTAAATTTATTTATTATTATTATACTTTAAGTTGTAGGGTACATGTGCATAACATGCAGGTTTGTTACATATGTATACTTGTGCCATGTTAGTCTGCTGCACCCATCAACTCGTCATTTACATCAGGTATAACTCCCAATGCAATCCCTCCCCCCTCCCCCCTCCCCATGATAGGCCCCGGTGTGTGATGTTCCCCTTCCTGAGTCCAAGTGATCTCATTGTTCAGTTCCCACCTATGAGTGAGAACATGCGCTGTTTGGTTTTCTGTTCTTGTGATAGTTTGCTAAGAATGATGGTTTCCAGCTGCATCCATGTCCCTACAAAGGACGCAAACTCATCCTTTTTTATGGCTGCATAGTATTCCATGGTGTATATGTGCCACATTTTCTTATATTGTCCAACCACAGAGTCTAATACTTTTATATATGACATATCTCAAAAGAACCATTTAAAACTTCTTCAAATCCTTCTTCCTTAAAAAGAGGACATTGTTGGCCTGATTATAATAATCTTGCCTGCCATGTTGACCACACTAAACTGGATTAATCATTTTGGATTTATTTTGATAATTATGAATTTCTTAGCTGGGAAAATTCAGAAATTTCTATTTAGTCTATCTAAACTAGAACACTAAAAATCTAATTTTTAAATGCCTTGTTCTCCAATGCTGGTCTGTAATTAGGTAGCTTTTAAAGTTTTCAAGTCCAGTATTTCTAATCCTGTGGGAAACTGTTTCTACTATTTCTAGAGGTATTGTGTATAAATAATCATAATGTCTAAAAAGAAACTCTAGTCTTTCAAAAGAATTGTGTTTTTTTCCCATTCACATAGTAGAGAGTAATAACAGCAGCTAATAATAACAGAATTATAGCAATATTAATAAGAACAGTATTAATCGGATGAAATGTGAGGGGATAGATAAATTAATTTGCTTCACTAGTGTAATCTTTTTTACTGTCTATATGTATCCCATAAAATCATGTTGGATACCTTACATATACACAATAAAAACTATTTTTAAAAAAGAAAAAAAGAAATGTAGAGATAAACAACAAGTCAAACGATCCTCCCTGTAGCTTCTCACATCAGACAAGTAAGATGGTATGAACCACCTATTTTATAGATGGGGACTTTAGAAGGTGACACATCAATGATACAAAGTTACAGAGTTACAGCTTTTCAGAGCCAGAAAATTGCGAAAAAAAAAAAGGGGGGTCAAGAATTTGTCTCTTGCCTGGAACTGTGTTCCTTTATCACTTTATTTTTAATAGCTAGAGAATGAAAATAAGAGATATGAAAAACTGCCACTTTTTAAAAACATGGTGGCACATGGGAAAAACACTGGACTATGGGTTAGGCCACCTGGGTCCTATTCTCAGCCTTGTCATCTAATCACAAAAGCCCTGCTGGACTTTGTCTGTTTCATTTGAAAATGAAAAGATTGGATGAAATGAGATGCTGTCTCTTCTCTTATTGACACATTAGCAGATATTAATTTTTAAAAATCTAGTGCTTGTAAAGACATATACGGTAAAGTAAGTATTGTAGTTCTAAGGCTGTTGGTTGGCTGGGAAAATTCTGGTAGAGCTCCTTTGGGTGCCTCCCACGCAGGGCATGCTGCTAAATCATTGCTGTGGGTATCAACGTGGTGCAGTAGATGAGCTCGGAGTGGCATGGCCAAAGTCAAAGAGGCAGAAGGTCTTTTTAACCTTAGCCTGATCCCATTAAGCTCACTGTAGTGTGACTTTGGCCATATAAAGCAAATGTATTGGCTCTGAGCCCATCAGGATTCTGAGGCTCATTCTCAACAAGCAGGCAAGCAGGTAGATTAATTATCTAAGGTAGAATTTGTTTTATGCGGTCTGTATTAGGGATCTATATAGTCCAGGATGGGCCATGTGATGCAAGAATGCTAAAATGCACATCTGGAGCTCTGTGGAACTGATTTCACTTCAGTTGGTGATCATGGAAAGACCCTGAGCTGAGAGTCAGAAGACTTAAGCTCCCGTCCTAAACAGGCAGGTCACCTTGGGAAAGTCATTTTGCATCTTGGGACCTATTTTCTCCTCTCTAAAATGAGGGTTCTCAATGGATAATTTGTAAGTTCTCTCCTAGTTCTAGCACTGTGAGATTCTGTGTAATATTAGAACTGTATGAGACAGACCATCTGGTTTCTTAAGGTTCAAACTACATTCTAGAGACAAATCAAGCAATTTAAAATACGTACACACACACACACACACACACACACACACACACACAACCTTGATGGGACTTCCAGGGGATTTGAGTCTCATGGGCAGAACTTCTGCATTTGGCTGCCACTTGAAGCAAGGCTTTTTGACTGTGTACTTGAGGATGACATGTTTGGAGAGAAATAGAATAGCTATGGCATCTCTTAATTTTAAGTATAATTTAATCCTTTACCCAGGATTCACACATGACAGTTTTGAGGTTCTAATTAATAGTAAAAATTGACAAAATACAGCCAGATCGAAAGGTAGTTGGATATTTTCAGGTCTTATGGAAAGTTAAATTGATTAATATAGCCATTTGATCTAGTTTAGCCTCCATGTGTGGAAGCCAATCTCCATTTTTCAGATGTATTTCATTGATAATTGAGTCTTATTAAAATGTAGTTATCACACTTATTCACTGAGGTTTAAAATCAAGCAACTTTCTTGCCTTTAGATACTCAAATTATGCTAATATATTCTTTTTCTGAATTTTTCCTATGAAATAACCTTATATTGGTATCATATTTTATATAGTTTTCCTACCCACTCTTTCATTTGATCATCACAACAGACTTCTCTGATAAGCTGGAGGTAAAATGATGTCTTCATTTTAGAGAAGAATAACTGAGATTCAGGTGCCAAGATCACATGTCTAGAAGTGACCACACCCCCAACTATTTTTTCACACTATTCATTACCAATGAATGGATGGGTTTGTTCTGCTATTCAAAGGGCATCTTGCTCAAGGCTGGTGTATATTTGCAAACTCCTCACTAATGGCTAAATGTTCTCACACCACAAGAAATTACTCATAAAAACACAGTGTGAATGATTAATCTATATGCTGCTGACAGATATGAATGATGAAAGGATACTTTGGAGAAGAATATTTTGTATATTGTCATAAAATTTTACTAATGTTTTTGATAAGTGTAAAATATGTGAGGAGTGCTTAAGTAGATAAAATGAACTTACAGCTGGAAGAGGAAGAGCACCCCAGAAAGAGAACAGTTTCTAAGGAAAATCAGAAGTTTCTGGAACAGGAATAGCCAGAGAAATTTACAGACCAATTACATTTCCCATGAGTGTGATTTATTTTCTGCAAGTTCAAATTTCTCAACTTATACACCCAGTTCAATGCTGTCCCCTTCAAAGAAGTCATCTTGAGAGGCTATATAGTTATTCCATTGATGCTGCTTATTAATTGAGTTATTTTTGGAACTCCTCTTTTATAATTGCCTTCTGAAATAGATACTTTCGTTTAAATATTCTTAATGGTGTTTTAGATAAAGGCAGAATTATTCAGCACAGTGTCTGATGAAAAGGTGGATGCTTAAGCCAGATCATTTATTTCCCTCCCATTCTTCTTCTTCCCTACCCCTCTCTCCTCCATCTCTCTCTTCCTTCCTCCCACTTTTCCTCTCTTTCTTTCCTTCCTCTTTCCTTTTCTTTCTTCTTTTTTCCTTCTTTCCTTCCTCCTTTCAAAATAGATGAGACCAAATTGTTTTACATGTCTCATAAACTTTATTTGAAGACTCCAGAAATTCTTCAGTGTCTTTGTAGTAAGAATATATTTTCAAGTATATTATATTCACGGTTACATTCTAGTTTGTTGGTTTAAAATAACTTGTCTTGTGCTTTTGTAATTATACTCTCTGCAATGAATTCTTCAGGGCTTTTGGTTGGAGTGTTAGAGTCATTGCAAACTATAGGAGACCTGAATATTACCTTCACACTAATGATGGGCTTGGGTGAGCAGCTCTGGGCTGAAGGCTGAGGAGCAGGGCAAGGAGTGGAGCACACTGAGCACTGAGTTGTGTTGGGGATGCAACATGTCACTGAGTGGAGGTGTCTGGAGAGAGCAGCCAAGATGGAATGGTAGAAAACATGAAGCCATGGCATATGAGGAATATGTAAAGGACTTGGGATGCTAACCCTGATGTTGTATATGACAATCAGGCTGGTGTCAGGAAAGGACATGGAACTGGAGATATTGCTTAAAATGTTACTTCTGCTCCCAATTAGCTGTGTAACTGTCATACTGGACCCTTATTGACTCCAGTAGCGATGGCACCATATCTGAAATGCCTAAGAATAGACCCAGAGACAATGAATGAGACATAGGATTTACTGGGGGAACTTACATAGAAGGACAATCCAGTGGTGATGGGCTGGACAGGAGAACTGCTACCATTTGTAAAATGCATGCAGTTTATATAGCATTTTCACTTAGCAACGTTCACCTAAACGTTCATTTAACCCAAAACAAAGGACTTTGATCCCCTGTATGGCCTGCATACTAAGAGATGAACTGGGGGTTTAGATGTCCTTCATAGATAAAAAGTAAATCTCTGGGTTGACTATTTCCAGATTTCTTAGCTTAGGACTCCGAACATACACTTTTCTGAGACTGTAGGGTCATTCTCAGGGTATGCATAACTTATTGCTGTCAGGTGCGTCTGCCATACAATAACATTGGACAAATAATTTAACCTCCTTGTGTTTGTTTTTTAATCCATCAAGTTAAAATTTTAGAACTAAAAGAGTTTAATGGTTATTTAAAGAGTAAAATTGATTTCATAAGGGATGTATGATAAATGTCTTTAAATACTTGAGAAACTCTCATGTAGAAGAAGGATTAGACTAAGACTGTAGAATCTCTAAAAAGGAAACAGGTATCAAAGGGTTGCAGGGGAGAAGGTTTCAGCTTTAAGTAAGAAAGAACTAAGTAGCCAACACTGAGATGGCTACCTTGAGCCCGGAAGGTGCCATGAAAAGTTCCCCATCAGTGAAAGAATTCAAGAAGAGCTGAGAAGACCAATTTTATGATATAGAAGGGAAGCATAAATTGTAAGAAGTGGTAGGCTAGTTGATTATGAAAGTCTCTTTCAGTTCTAGGGATTCTAGGAATTGCTACTCCTTTGGGGTCTTCTGCATTCTTGATTCCATTTGTGAAGCTACACAAGATCAGGGAATGACAGGCTTAAACATCCCAGGTAGTTCTGGAAGTGAGAAGTGATCCATGAGGATTTGGTTCATGCTGCATAAGCATCATCAGAATCACCAGAAGGATGTGCATCCTAGCAACCTTGTTGTTTAACCTAACATTACCTGGAAGAATCAAAGAAGACCTCCCAGTTTCAATGAATGAGAGGAGTTAGAAAAAAAAAAAAAAAAGAGTTTTTAAGCTGCCTCCTTTAGCATCCTCACTACAATTACAACATATCCCTTTTGCTTCTTAGCAGGGACATGTCTCACAAGCAACATCAGGCCCAAGGCTCCAGAGTAACATGTCATGTGAACACAGAGCTAATCATTATTGATTCCTTGGTCCATTATGGTAAAAAGACATTAATTGCCATCAGTGCAGTTGCACTAATGCAGTTGTAATGAGCATGTCTTTGGGAATTCCCAATGAAGGGACTGCTCATCAGATGATAGCAGCCAGAGGGGAAAAGGGTGGGCTAAGGTGAAGGTGTCCAGGAGGAAGACAGTTTCATTGGTCTGACTCTAGTTACCTCCAGAGTTTCCGCTAATCTATGCACAAGTCACCAGAGCACTCTGTGAGAAATGCCTCTCCCACCTTTTCCCATTCCTTAGTATTTTCTGTTCCCTATACACAGTGTAATAGCCCTGGTTTCCAGATGCATCCTGTCATATCAGATCCTTGCTTACTGTACTCATCTCACAACTCTTAGAAGTACGGGCAAGACCTTAGCAAGAGTTAAAGAGTATGTACATATCTCTGGGATAGAGGGAGACCCTAAGCTCCTACATGCCACCTTTCTTAGCAGAAAGTTGTCTTGGTACACTCTTACTTTCATTTCTTGTCTCTACCATCTCCAACCTTTAATCCACCTTTGTTTTTCAATAGCAATTGTTAGCACTTAATGAGACTCTACTATGCACCAGGCCACATGGTAAATGGTTAACCTAAGTTATCCCATTTAAGCCTTACAAACCTAATGAAGTAGGTCCCTTTATTATACTAGTTTTTGCTAATAGGGAAAAATGCTGAGGCTCAGAAAGGCTGAGTAATTTGCTCAATGTCATACCTATAGAGTGAACTTCAACCAAACACCTTTTTAAACATTTTTATTTTTAATTTTAAGTTCTGGGTACATGTGCAGGATGTGCAGGTTCACTTCATAGGTAAACTTGTGCCACAGTGATTTGCTGCACTTATCAACCCATCACCTAAATATTAAGCCCATCATACATTCGCTGTTTTTCCTGATGCTCTCCCTCTCCCCGTCTCCCTGCCTACAGACCCCAGTGCGTCTTGTTCCCCTCCCTGTATCTATGCGTTCACATTGTTCAGCTCCCACTTGTAAGTAAGAACATGCAGTGACCAAACATCTTTTATTTAAAATTTTTATATTACTTTTTCATATGATTCCTACTCTGTGAAAATTTGGATGACTCTATTGCATAATCAAATGGGAGTTCAAGGTATACCAAGTTTGGTAATGGTATCTGTATTTCTATTTACTGGTCTGTCTTTAGCCAGCTTTCTCTCTATATACCTAACTGCCTTGTTCGTGGTATATCCTCTTCATACTTTTAATCTTTGTTTTATTTCATCTTTACAGGTATCTGATCAACGTCACTTTTGAGGGGAGGAATCTGTCCTTCAGTGAAGATGGTTACCAGATGCACCCAAAACTGGTGATAATTCTTCTGAACAAGGAGAGGAAGTGGGAAAGGGTAGGACATGTCTTTGACAATTCTTGAGCAAAGTAGAGTAGAGATGTGAAATTTTGCAACACATGGAAGGAAAGTAGTCCTTTGGTTTTTGTCCCTAGACCTGTGGAGCAAAGGATCAATACCTTGATACACAGGAGAAGCCATTTCTCAAACTTGCATGTTCATTTACTTGCTGTTTTGGTTAATCAAGAGATTGTTTTCTTTATGTATTTCCATTTATTGTTGATAATTGCATTGCTGTCTGAATCATGACTTTGTTTTCGTGGGAGAGTATGTGTGTACAATATAACATAATTTGGTAACGAAACTGAATTAGTGGTATAGTTCAGGAGTTGTGTCCTAGAGAGCATCTGGGAAGCTTGTAAAGATGAAAATATGAGAAGAAATGTTTAGACTTACTGTGATTGAAGGATTCCCATGCAACGCTCTGCTCAGAATTTCTCCCACTGACAGTTGATCACAGTGTTTGGAGTTCTACCATCAGAAATTAATTTCTGTGGGCACCAGACTGTCTAGGTCCAATTCCCAGCTCTATTTAGGATCTTAGACAAATCTCTTCACTAATCAGTGCCTCAGTTTTCTCATCCATAGAAGGGAAATAATAATAGTACCAAGGGGTATAAGGATTAAGTATACGTAAAGTATTTAGAAAGGTGCCTGGTGCATAGTAAGCAAGCACTCAATTAGTATTACAATTTGTATTATTCCAGATTCCCAGTTGAATACAAATATTCCTGAGAGTAATGTCATTGCTGATTTTTCTCCAAATATATTCTGCAGTACTCTTGTCTCTCGAGACATTTTGCTGAAAATAGTTTTACAGATACATAAGTTGGGAGATGCTAACTACTGTTTCTGACTCTAGGAGAGTCTTAGAACATACCAACCCTTGAAAGTTCAGAGGTGTGTTATAGCAAAGAAATACCTTAACTTTTATTTAGAATGGAATTTCCTGAAATTATTCTACTCCAAGACCCCTTTGTTCATGATATTCATATTCTGTGAAAGCATGTTGGGAAACTAAGACAACTTCCACAGATTCCATGGGCCAATTGGCTGAGAATGTGCTTCAAAATGTTAGCATAGTTCTGCCTAGAATGGAAATCCAGCTATATATTTCTAGAGAGAGTTACCAGAAAATGAGGCCAGAGATAAACTTCTTGAAATTCACAACCTCATCACAGAGAGCCCTGGACAGCTAGTTATGTGAATGTGTGAACGCTCACCCAAGAAACGAGGCATGTGTGGCTCAGGCAGGAGAATCCAGGATCTAATTCTTCAAGTTGAAAGACCTCTATCTATCATGCATTTTCTCTTACCAGATAGGGCACAATTATAAGGCTTAAATTACGCCAGCTTTTTATTTAATCTTATTATTTTGAGACAGGGTCTCATTCTGTCAGTCAGACTAGTATGCAGTGGTGCTGTCATAGCTCACGCAACCTCAAAATCCTGAGCTCAACCTGTCCTCCCCCATCAGCCTCCCAAGTAGCTGGGACTACAGGCGTGCACCACCATGCCTGGCCAACTTTCAAATTTTTGGTAGAAATGAGGTCTCACTATGTTGCCCAGGCTGGTCTTGAACTTCTGGCTGCAAGTGATCCTTCTGCCTCAGCCTCCCAAAGTGCTGGAATTAGAGGTGCGTGCCACTGCGCCTGGCCTGCCTGATGTTCTTGATTAAAGTTGCCCTCCCTCCACCGAGTTATCATTTGTTCAGAAATGGATGTTCCCTGGGCTTCTGCTTTTCACTCCAATCAAGCTGCTTTCACTGCTGCTGTAGAGACGTCATAATTTAAGAAATGTTCTGGGCTCCTCGTGTATAACAGGCACTTCTGTCTGTCTCCAGAAGAGGAGTTATTAATAACTGAGGCTTCATAGGTAGCTCATAAGATGTACAGAGGGGGCAGCTTTTTTTTGCAGTAGGCTCACAATGACTGTCTCAAGCAGGAGGAGGCATCTCACAACTGCCTTTTCTTAAAGAGACACCACTCACCATCAGGTCATACTGACTCCTCTTCTTGAGTCCAGAATCTGAGGCCTGTGCCCCTCAGCCCTTTCTAGAACTAGACCCTCCTTCCTAGGATTTGGATCCCTTCCCTCACCAATTCTACTTTTATTCTAGCTCTTGAATTTATTCTTTACTTTATATATGATCCAGGAACTATGTGATAATTTTTTAAATGGGCCTCCTTGTCCCTGGCATCTGCCCTTACCCCTTCAGATTAGTCCAAAATATGGCTGCCGGAATGAGCTTCCTGAAGCACAACTCTGACTGTGATGTTCTTACTCTGCCCAAAGCCCACTTGAGCCTTCTGTGGTTTATGGATTGGGGCTAGACTTGATCTGTTCTTGCATTCAAGGCTCTAGTCTCCCTTCCAAGCCTTTGTTCTCCTCCTCATGATTTCCTGTCTCACAATTAAGCTACCCTGGGCTTCTTCCTCTTCTGAGAATGTGCCTTTGTAGGTCCTGTCCCCTGTACATGTCATGATATTTCTTCCTAGAATGAATTATCCAATTATATAATCATAACCATCCTTTGATACCCAATTAAAATATTGCAGCTTCCTTTCCTCATCTTTGACTGAGATAAAATCTCACACTCCCTTGTCCCCTGTTGATTTTGTCCATACATCTGAGGTAGCACCCATCACATCTGCCTCTTGTTCGAGTTGTCCATATGCACAGTTCCAAAGGGCAGAGGCTGTGTCTTTAGCTCAATTGTGTCCTCACAACAACCTGTAAGAGCGTATTTCATAGAGCAGTTCAATAAGTATTTGTAGCATGTATGAGAATCATTACATAATAAAAGAATCCCAAAATCTACCATTAAGAATCCAAGTTTATGTTATTGCCCTTGATATGGTAGCTGTTGTTTCGTGGGGAGGGGGAGGAGAAAATCTTTGTGTAGATTGAATTTTTGTAGATCATACTTTACATGTACTAAAGGAAGTTGCTATTTAAAGAAATTCTGTGGTTAATCCTTTTGTAAGGCATTTTGAGAGGGGTTGAGAGAATAGAACATTTTCATCTCAACTCAATTAAACCAGGGAACACTTTGGAAGATAGATGTATAGTGTTCATTGAGGTCATAGAGCCATGTAGCTCCCCGACTTGAAGGATCCTATTAGGACTCACTTGTGGGCAGGGAGGATGGCAGGTATGGCTCCAGGGAATGGCAGGGTTGTGGTGAGATTGCATCATGGAAAGTTGTGTTGGTCCTTCCACTGTTATCCTCGTCCCCAGGATATCATCCTCAAGATGCCTAATGCTGCTTCAGATGGTCCCCTTGGTCCAGAGAGGATTTAGTGTCAGTGGACTCCAGAAAGGCAGGCCCCAGGGTGAAGGTTCTACAGGGAGGAGCTGAACACTGGACAGATAAGCAGGGGAGGAATGTGGGTTTGCGGAAGACATATGGGCTAGATAGGACTCTCAGACACTGGTCAGGTCACCAACTAGCTATGGGACCTGCTTTTTCCACTTTTCTACATTTTTCTTTCCTCATCTCTAAAATGATGGCATTGGACTAAGAAGACTTCTTGGGTCCTTTCTAGTGCTAACTTCTGGGACTGCAAAATCTCCTTGTACATAAACAGCAGATTGGAATAGAAATTGGGTGAGGGAATGGAACACACAGGAACCTGAGCTTATTTTGAAGGGCATAGCTCCTAGGGCATATTTGTCATTCCTGTCATTTAAGTAAATATTTCCCCAGAAAGGCCCTCCTAATGACCCGTGATGAGGTAGTCACCCAGTCACGCTGCCTAACAGTAGGTTTTAATTTTCCTCAATACACTCATTATCTGGCGTTCTGCTTACTTGCTTGCTTGTTTGTTTATTGCCTGCCTCTTCACACCAGGATGGATGCTTCCTGGGGGCAAGGACCTTGCTCACCTCTGTAATTCTGACCCTTCAGAAGAGTGCTTGCCTCCAGTGTCTGGACCACTCAAAAGATAATTGCTAAATAAATGAAGAATCCATATGCTTAGGAGAACTAGAATATTGACAAGCCATTTCACTTCTACCCCGAAAATCCCCCACTTAGACATAGAAGTTTACTGGAGACAGTATGGGAACAGGTAACTTCCCCACCTCTGGAGTGAGCACCCCAGTGCCAGGGAAGGACTTGGGGGAATCATCAGGGAGGCTCAACTCCCAGTGGAGTGATACATGCGTGACTGGCTTTTAACAAGGCATCTCGGGTCAAGGAAGATTAAGTTGTTGGTGTGAACCATGTGATAGGACTTCCAATGTTCCTTTAGTTTCCTAAAAGTAGTCCCAATGCTACAGTCTTACACATTTTGTTCCCTTGGGAAGACTTGAAGTCAACACAACATAGTCTATGGTTTTGGAAAGCAGAACTGAGTTCAGTTCTCCATGTTGCCATTTATCAGCTAGTGACGGATACTACCTGAGTTTGGAACATAGGGTTTTACATAAGGCTGTTGTAAATATTCAAAGAGGTTTTATAGTCAAACACCAGTGAATAGTCACTTGAACAGTCAGTATCCAACAAATGTCAATTGGTAGTCAATACCCTTCTTGTGTAATTTTTTAAGGTAATATTTGCACATGGTAAAAAAACAAATGGCACAAAAGAGTACCCAGTAAAAAGAAAGTCCTCTTCTCATCTATGACCCTTTGCTTCCCTCTCCAGAGCAATGCTGTTTCCAGTCCCTGGAATCGTCCCCAGAGCAATTGTTGTTGCCAAAAATACTCCAGACATTTACAGATTTGATATATTTACCCAACTACTTTAATAAAAAATGAACAGTATCTGCTCTTGTGAACCTTTAATGGGATCCTTTGTAAGGAACCTCTAGAAGGCTTAGGGGGTTAGAATAGTAAAGAGATCTCTGGATCAGAATTTGATTCACAGAAAGCCAAGAACATCTCTCTGGTATGTAGGAATGTGGAGAAGGACATGTAAAAAGAAATATTTTACACACACACATGCATGCAGACATAGCGTGGTGAGTTGGAAAGGGTAGACAATGGTGAAAAAAAAATCATTGTGTGCAAACTGGGCTCATTTGTGAGGCTCCTAAGTGGGGGACAGCTGCATAAACTTGCTTTAAAAATAGTCTGGCACAGAGATGCAGTTCCAACAAGCTTTAAGGCTTCTGTCTCTATCAGAGTCTCTCATGATTTGCTTCATTGCTACTGCTCTCTGCTTCCATTTAATAGTTCCTAAAATGGGGATAATAAAAATGAAATGCAGTGGGGGTGTGCTCTGAGTAATGACATCAAGAAATGATGATGGTGCATTTTTAGGCTGTAAGATGTAAACAGACCTTAAAGGGACTGTCTGGGTCAGAATTAAAGGAGAATATGTAAGATTTGCATCTCTGCTTATCTTTTCCAGAAAGAGACAAGAGGGTGTTTTATAAGCCCACTCCCTCTTCCCTGCCTTCACCTACCAGAAACCCCCCCTCCTTATATATATTAAAAACATTTTCAGTTTGTGTAAATCATTCTGTGGACTCCCCAAACCTGTTTCCATCTATGGCTTTCAACACTGAGATGTCACAGCCACATCCACCAGTAAAGCAGAGACTAGAAATGCAAGTGCTTGGCACACAGTGTTGGACCCATGATAGTACTCAGGAATTAATGGATGGATCAATGGGAGGGAAGGAGAGCAACCAAACTGAGGAAAGGGAGACTCCCCCCCGAAGAACTGAAGCAACAACAACATAGTAAGACAAAATGCTCTGCCAGTATCTGCATCCTGGAATAAATAAGACAGGCTAAGGTGTGTCTGTGTCTCTGGTGACCGACCTCTTGTCCAGGAGGTAGCACCAACTCCAGGGTGTGGGGGCTCTGTGATCCTAGCCCCTAAGGACTATGGTGATCTTAGTCCACAGTGATCAAATCAGTGTTTATACAATAGAGGTCAATCACTACCTCTATTGATGTTACTTGAAAGCTTTTGACTGACAAAATAAAACAGTCCCTCCATCCCCCCCGCTCATGCACATTCACTCACTCAGAACAAACTGGCAGGAACCACATCTGTGTGCCTCTCCACTATACCTCTGTGCCTAGCATAGTGTGAGACATCACTGAGCAGGCCAGTAAATGCGGTGTTGGTGACTGCCCGGGCACAGCTGGACAGACTGTGTTCTACCTCCCAGCCTCAGAGGAGAGGCTAGGAGACACTCATGCTCTCTCCAGGCTCTACAGAGGGCATCTAAGGGGGTGAAACAGGAGCTCCTCATGGCAAGGGTGTTTGTTCAGGATCTCCTGATATCACCATTTGACAACATGCTATTTTTACTGACTTTGAACTGAGTACTAATACGCATCATTAGATTAAGGGATTAGAAGACAGGATCTATGGAGAAAGGCTATGGGAATTGGGGTTATTAAGGGAAAGAAAAACAAGGCAATGAGGTGATGACTTATTCTCTTTAAATGTATGAAGAATTATTGTAGCAAGTGTGGAGATCAGCTCTTCACTTTCTCCTCTGAGACAGAACCAGAGTGAGTGGGCTTAAGATCAAGCAGAGAGGGTTTATATTAGCTATAGGGAGAATTCCTTAATAGAGAAGTGTTGAGTACTGGAACTGTTAACAACATCAGGGGATGACTTTGAAAGTCCTCAAAATTGCATATGTCCTTGTCTCTCTGTAATGTACAGTCCTGTGCAAGCAACAATGCATGAACTAAATGGCTTATCCTCCCTATCTCCCCACCTCCCCTCCCTCCCCTCCCCACCTCCTTCCCCTCCCTTCTTTTTTCCTTCCCCTTCTTTCTCTTTCCTTCTCCTTCTTCATTCCTTCTTTCCTTCTCACACATAACTATGAGCCAAGGGCTCATACCTACCATGAGCCAAGGGCTGCCCCCACAAATTTGTATCGTAGCTTTCCTGGTGGCTTGGAAAAACAAACCAAGTACATTGCAATAAAAAAGGTGCTTGTTGTGACATTTAACATTTCTATAAACTAAGGTGATTTTTAAATCTTACTATCTGATACAGTCTAACATTGGGTTGATGTTTCATGTTGCTTAGTAAGTAAAGACTCCGCTAATGTGTATTTGACTTATGACGATGACACGGGGCCACTGGATTACATATTTTGTTGTGTTTTTCTGAGGTGTGATTAGTGCAGACCCTCACATCCAGAAGTTTCCTTGTTCACTGAGCTCCAAGAGCCCTGGCTCATCCTGTTTGCCTACACCATTCTCCAGGGTTCCAGAAAGAGATTATAGGGGGCAGTCATGGAGAGGAGAAGGTAGAGGTATGCTGTTAATCCCTAAAGTCTCAACACTGCTGTAGGCTCAGTCCACAATGTCAAGCTGCTACTCCCATGCACATTCATGAAATAATTCAAAGAGAAGACCGGGATGTATTGAGGGAATAGACTGGAATGTCATTTCAGAAAGGCTGGTTGTCTTCCAGTGCTTGTCATCAGTCACTGAATGAAAAGGATAAAAGAACAAGATAACCTTGGTTGACTGTACTTTTGAAACCTGTACATGCTGATGGAGAGAGAAAGCAGAACTGAACTCAGAGACTGAAGAAGTGCTGGCCTAACCTTGGCTTAAGGAAAAACGGTGAAAAGGAAAGTGTCCCCAAAGCCGAAAGATAGCTTTCATCCATCTCGTTTAAATGTTATTGAGATTTTTATTTCATGACAGTTACCTGTGGTTGGTCCCTGAGTCCTCTAAACTATTTGTTCTAATTTTTATGTTATAATGTTTTTCCAGTACTGATGTTGAAGAAGAAAGAGTGGTAGAGAGATGAGAAAATTCTATGTTTATATCGAATTTAAAAACAACATTTACGATTTTCTTATTATGTAGGTAATTAATGTTTATTAAAGACATTTAAGGGGATAAAATACAATTTACCCATATCTGCACCTACAAAGAACTAGCAGTTATATTTTAAAATTTCTTTCCAGTGCTTTTTTTCTGTGCATTCTGTGTGTACACTATAATACAACACAGGATAATACAACAGAATTGGGATCTTAATGTATGGATAATTTGCAATCTACTTTTTTCTCTTCCTAGGATATTGTGGACATGTTCCCTTTTTATTAAATGTTTTTCAAAAGCATGAAACTTAATGCTTAATATTACACTGGAAGAATATAATATGCTTCTTCAAACTGGTTCCCTATGATTAGACATTCATATGCATGTTAAATAGAAACTCTGGTTCTCATATGAAAATAATTTCAGAGTTGGTGGTCTAACTTTGATGCCATAAGATTGCTTTTTAAGGTGAGAAGATTTGGCCCCTTTGTTTCTTATCCAATGTCCCCTAAATGTTAAAAATGAAAACCCTTAATTTGGGAATTGGTTGGTTTATGTCGATTCAGCAACAACCAGGGGAAACATGCGGTCTGGTGGAAGGCTCTCCTTTATTTTGGGTCTGCTAGGAGTCCCAGAGGGTTTTCTCTTTTTGATCATCTCATACAGTGCACTGCCGTCTGACTTTGCTGAGATGTGTATTTCTTGTCTCTGGTGGTGATATCACAGAGAATGGGGTTGTCCATGTGTTCCATGTCCGTCTGCATTTTTCATCATATTTGTTTCATTTTCTTGAAAGTTGAAGGCTTGTAAAATTCAGGCTCACGTTCCAAGGAGTCATATGACTCCTGCTCTGTCTGAGACCCTTTCCAGTGCTGTTTCTATTCTCTGGTTCACACATGACCCAGAAGGGAGAGAGCAATGCCCTTCTTTCACCAGTAGGGATAGAACATGCCTCACTTGCTGTTATAGCAGTATACTATAAAAATACATTGACATATTTTTCGCCAAGCCAGCTACTTTGTGCCTACATTAATAGCATATTGACTTTAGCTAAGACTTGAAGTTTGGCATTAAAGTTATAATATCTGATTGTCCTTCATATGCAAGCATGCCTTTATTGATGTAGCACCCGAAGATCTTATGCATTGAGTTTTTCCTACAGTGATGATGGATTTGTTCCAGCCATGCACAGTCTCTATCTCCACAATACCTATTTATGAGAGCTGGCCAGAAACAGGGTAGAAATAATTCATGTATACAGGAAGAGAAGCTCTGACCTTGGCATGTTAACTCTGCCAAGCAGCCTGTGGTACAAACATTTTAAAGGAAGTATTGGCCAACAAAAACAATAATAAAATTTTAAAATAATAAAAGCTATTAATAAAAGCCATGAACATAAATTTCCCACAGCAGCCATAGCATTCAGATTGTTCGGGGTGATTTTATAATTTTCTCTATTAGGGTTATTTCTGCTCATAATTTGGTGAACCTTTTAGTTTATTCTGACAGCGATGTCTTAAGGTGGTTTGCTTAGGAGCTTTCCTACTTTCCTTCCACCCTCCCTCTCTGTCCTGCGGCCAGGTGTCCTTCACTGTCATATAGGTGGTCCATTGCTGGTTTTACAGGCGTTCCAGGTCTTAGTTCTGTCAGCTAACTGTTCTGAAGGTTTAAACTTAAAGCAAATCTGTGCCAGGGGAATGGTGAGAAAGAAAGTATGACCATAGAAGGCAGTCATTGGGGAGGGAGTGATAGACCTCGAGGGAAAAGAAGTCTATGCCCTGTTCTCCAGGTGCACACCACATTCCTGCTTACACCAAACTTGTGGTGGGTGCCTTTCCATGTTTTTCTAGCCCAAGCGTTTGCTGTCAGATATCTTCTGAGGTCATCATCTTTGGCTCTTCCTGAAATAATATGTACTAGTTTTTCTTCATCCATCCCATAGGAAAGGAATTTTCTATATTCCTTTGCTGGCAAAGGAACATAATATTCCCTTTGAGGTAAAATTTGTAGTGGATATTTAAGGCACCTCAGCATTCTCTTTCTAGAAAAGTGAACACAAAATTCCATTTTCCCTATAGTATCTGAGAAACACATATAAATGATCAGACAGTCTAGCCTGGAATTAAGGGACATTAGGAAGATTTGGCCATGAATACATCTGACTTTTATGTAACACTTTATTAGCAATGCTATTAATGGACAAATTTAGCATATATGATCCCATTTTGATTCCTATTAAAATGTTGAGAAATACTTGTACATGTAAGTAAATTGAGGATCAGAGAGGTCACATGATTTTCCCAAAGTCACACAGCTAAGGAGTGGCAGAGCTGGGTGTAGACATTTACGTCCAGCTCCATTTGTGTCCAGTGTGCTTTTTGCCTCAACACATGGAATATAAGAGTACAACTAGACTAATGGGATCCAAATGTAGCAATGTCAATGGGGATAAATTCATAGACGAGAGGACAAGTCACACTATGGAAACATGCAGACCCTGCTACTTGAGTTTTAAAACTACGTGTTAAGAAATGGTCCAGCATCTGGTGTGGAGCTGGAGGTGTGGAGGCTGGTTAGCCCAGACTGTGACTGGCTATTTCAGTGTAACATTTTTCTGTGATTAGCAAAAATAGAAGGCAGAAAGGAAGGAAAGGAGAGAGGGAAAGAAAGATAAAGGGGGGAGAAAGCTTTCTTGTATCTTTCTATACTTATAATTCCTAACTGTTATCACACACACACACACACACACACACACACACACACACACACACACCCTCTCTCTTCAGTTAGGAACACAGAACCTATCTCCTCAAACTGTGAGGAAAGAACACGTTTCTTTGAATTACAAAAGCCATAACGACCTGCAGAAGCAGCTGTCTAGGTCCTCATTGCATGGAAGGGATTTTCGAGGAAACAGTCAGCTTCTGAATTAAAAGCTCTTGTAAAATCTACCATCATGGCAGTGGCACTGTATCCCTGCAGCCCCATTGATCAGACATCTGTTGGAGGTGCAGAGAAATGTCAGAACACTGAGGGGAATTTAAAATAGCTGACCTACAAAAACAGCTCTTAAATCTTAGTAGGACAGTGACATGAAAATTTAACTGCTTTATTTGAAACACAAGCAACCAAATATTTTATGAACTCAACTAGCTAAGGGAGAGGAGTTTTGAGATCTTACATAAAATAAGATAAATTAAACTTGATTAAGTTAAAAATACATGTATAAGAAAGAAAAAGTAGGAACAAAATTCAACAATAAGAACATTGATCTTCAAATTCATCATTGCTATGTCAGTGTTTCCTCATGTGGCTGTGAATTTCAACTATAGTATATGAGTTAACTCAGGAGAGATGAGTATTTTTTGTTTAAATAATGATCTATTTTTAGAGTTATCTTCTACTTTTGGCAAGTGGCACAACTTAACGTTTATCGTAATGATATGAAATTTTTTAATACATATATTCTTGAAGATTATTTCAAAAATTAGTATAGGTGGTGTACAGATATGGCAAAATTGTTACAGTACTACTTGAATGAATGAAATTTGGGAAACATTTCCACAGGGCAAAGTGTTCTTCTCCCCGACCCCAGCCCCAAAATCATGGTGTTTGAGGTTGACCCACCTTCCCTTCCCTTTCCCTCCTCACCTCTCTGCATTCAGCCTCCATGCCCCATAATTGCAACTAACTATTCTCCAACACCTCTTGTGCTTTTATGCCTTAAGCCCTGGCTTATGCTTTTCTCTTGACCTTGGATTCTTGAACTTGTCTTTTGACACACAGTTTAAAAACCAAGAGGCACCATATTTTGGTTACCTCTGCCCAGAGCAGTGATTAATCCAAATAAATTTAAATAGATGTCGTTCCCCTTTTCTGTGCCTTTGTTTCTTCATCTGTAAAACGGGGATTATAATAGCACCTACCTCAAACTGTAAAGTTTTAATTTTGTTAAAACTAAAATTATAATTCATGTAAAATTCTTAGCACAATATCTGACATGTAGCAAGTGTACTCCCATGTTCACTATCATTTTACTTGAACACGTTTTGAACCAATGATAATACAAATAAAATTAGATTCTAGAAAACAGGAAAATGGAAAAATTGACCATACTTAACTACACAAAGACACACACAAACTACTTGGGTTTTGGTGTTAGTCACTAACAGGAAGAAACTAGAAAACAGTGTATAAATGTTTGATGTTATAAATTGGAAATGAGCAAGCTTTTTGCCTTCATTCTAAAATGCCTTTTTGCACAGAGATTTTTAAAACGTGAGTCTTAATTAATAATAAAATACTGACAAAGTCTACAGCATAGCACAGCAGCCCATGCTGGGCCTGTCACTCAGAAATCAGGCGACTAGAAACCCCTCAGTTTTGATTTAGTGCATTGTAGATTCTCAGTAACCATTAAATTACAACCAAAACACATTAAGCAATAATCACAGTTTATGAAACCTTGTAGTGTGTCCTTGTGCTATTTGATCTACTCGGGTTTTGTTTCACTGTAATAAACCATAACGTTGTGGTTGATCTTAAAGAATTGCCAATTTTCCCTTTATGTCTTCCTCATTCTGCAGCAGATAGATTGGCTCATAACCATTAAAAAAATTCCTTCCACAAGGGAAAGTGGTTTAATGTCAAAAGACATGCCCATAGTCATGGTTAGTCATGGTTGAACATAAAGGGGATGGTGGTGAAATGGTAGGTGGGGGGAGTGGTGAATGGTCTTAACAATAGATACCTGAATAGCATTTCACAGTTTACATCAGAGGTTCTCAAAGTGTGGCCCCTGGACCAACAGCATCAGCATCACTGGGGAACTTATGAGAAGTACAGATTCTCAGCTTCTACACCAGACGCTCTAAGGACAAGGCCCAGTAATCTGAGTTTTGACCTATAAAACATAGGGGCCGCTGATCACAGACATTTCCTTTTCACAAGGAGAAGTATCTGCTTAATAGATATTTCAGGCTGCCACTCTGTCATTGTTCTCTGTTCTCATTTTATTTTCCAGCCATTAATTTTATAATAAAACTGAATCTTTATCCTTTCATAAAGTGGAGGACAGAGCCAGTAGCCCAGTAAGAAAAAGTTAAGGCCTGTCCCACTCACTCCAGAAGATTCTGAATTACCTGATATCTTCACGTAGTTGCTAAAGACATTCCCTGACACGAGGCCGATTGGGTTTATGCATTTGGTGAATATTTTCCCAAGCCCCTACTAAGGGCTGGGCACTATTCTAGGTGCCGGGGAAACAGTATTGAACAAGACCAACAAGTTCCCTTCCTAAAGGATCCTGTGTCTGGGTGAGTGGGGCCAGACAGCAAACATAAACAAATCAATAAATATGATCATTTCAGATGGTGCTATATACCCTTAAGGTGGTAAGACAGGGTGCAGTGGCTCTCAGCCACTTAGTGCCAGTCTCAAAGGGGCTTTTGATGGATTGATCATTTTAAATAAGTTGCTAGTTAAATTTCTTCAGAGTATGTTCAGCAGCTGTCATAAGAAGTTTCACTAGCAACTTATTTAAAGTAAGAACTTTCCAAATTGTGTCCACAAATCCTCTGCCTAAATTGTGTACAGATTCTGTGTTGAGGCTACAGGCCCACTTCCAGGCCACAGGAGAAATGTGAGTAGTATTTTATCTTCCATTTTTTTTTCTCGCTGCTAGATTTTAGAGAATGGGTATGGATTTTTATAATGTCACATCAGGCTATCAACATTACAATATTTATGTTTAATTTTTTCAAAAAATCAAGAAGTATTAACCTTCATTGTTTAATAAGAACTGCATTTAGTGAGTTACCTACTCTAGCCTACTGTTCTAAGTGAGCACGGCATCTTTTGGCTTTCTTTCACAGCTATTATGGAAATTATTTCACTTCCTTTTCTCCAGTTGACCCTGTAGCATCCAATGTGACACAACATGGGACCTGGTGAGGGTGTATAGGAAAGGTCATAAACTGGCAGGCAACAGACTACTTTTGGGCCATCGACATGTTCTATATTGCCTAAAAGGTATATTTAAAGATTAATTTGGTTTCTAAAATTTAAAAATTCAGATTCCCATAGAACTCCAGATTCTAGATTTCCTGAAAAATCAGATGATGGGCAACACTGAGTTCACATTCTTCTGGGCCCCCTTTGGATGGAATGCATGCTGTCAGTTCATCTCAGCCCCCTGCAAGTGTCTCACCCCTTTTATTAATTATCTACCTAGCCCCTGCAGACACTGGAGTCTGCACCTCCCAGAACATGGATGAGTTCAAAAAAGAGTCATTCCCTGCTTAAAATCTAAAATAGATACCTTAGAAATGGGTAGATTTAGAATTAAGGGATTGGGCATTTATGGAGCTGACACAGCCTTTTGATTGCTCCTGCAGTTTACCTTGGAGTCTCTAGGGGGCAGCTGTGAATTCTGAGCACACTGAGCAATTCCAGTTCTGTGTTGCTCGGAATCTCCAGATGCACCCTGGAAGTGTAGAAGGCAAAAGGCACTACTTGTCTGAAGGGTTTTCTGTTTGTCAGACAATGAAATACAGAAATATCGACTTTTAATGCATTAAAAGGCTTTAGGCACATGAGGAGCGTGCATTTGTCTTTTTTCTTGGCAGAGTAACAAATAATCCTAATTGAAGGAATAACCGGAAAGGCTTCATAGGCATGAGCTTTGCAGGGAATTTGAGTGATCCAAAGGCATTTACCTAGCAAAGAAAGGAAGACTTCAACGGAGAAAAGTTCAGCAGGAGGACTAGGAGAATGAAGGAAAGGGGTTAGGTAAATGAAACAGATGTGAATATAGGAAAAACTGAAATTAGAAATGAAGGCAGGGACAGAATGTTGCATCTTAAATGTAAGAATGGAAAACTGACCGCAATTAAAAACTGAGTGACACAGTCCAAGTGTAGAGAGAAAGCATGATGATTTTAAGTCATGCTATACTAATTAAACTATGGAGAGAGAGAGAGGAGGAAAAGCAGAGTCAAGAAAAGATAAGGTTGAAGTTGTCAAGGCAGAAGAGCCATACTCATGAGGCTCTGAAAAGTCAGGCTAGAAGCAAAGGGAAGTTAATGATGACAATAATTACACATGTATCTTTATATTGTGTGAGTGCTAAATAAGGATGTAAAGGAAGTGCTTAGTCTGTTTTTGCCCTGAACACATGGTTATTTTAGATTTCAGATCCCTTCACCCCATCCCAGAAGTTAGAAACACTTCGTCTCAGAATGGAATTTCCTAATATTCATAGAACAACATTGACCATATGGTATTTTTCTTCTCTAAAGCTCTAATGAACCTCTTCTTCTCTGATCCCCAATGGTGTTTCTGCTTTTCATGTGAAAACAGAATCTCAAAGCCCACGAGAAGGAGGCATTGCTTTTGCTGCCTGTATCCAGAGTTAGCACTTTTATCAATCAGTTAGCTTCAGTTCAATTCAACAAACCTAAACTGAAGGGCTTCTCTACGAATGACTCTGTGCTGGGTGCTAAGAGGAAAATAAGACACCCTGGTCTCAAGAAATGTGCCCTTTTAACAGAGGGGATAAGAAAATTACACAGGCATGATGCAGGGAAGAGTGCGATGTGATAGGCAGCCACTAAGATGACCCCCAAAGGCTGGTACTTCATGTTATTCATGCCCGTGTGTGGTCCTCTCCCCCAGTTATGGGCTAAATTTAGCAACCTGATTATTAGGAATAGAATAGTAAAGTGACGAGATGTCAGTTTTGAGATGTGCACATGAAAGGGCTAGCTTCTGTATTGGGGCCCTCTCTCGTGTCCCTTGCTCTAAAGGAAGCTAGCCACCTCGCTGTGAGCAACCCTGCCCAAGTGGCAAGGAACTGATGTCCCTGACCAGCAGCCGATGAGGACTGAGGCCTACTCACTGCCATACAGCCTTGTATAAAACCCTGAGCCACAGGATCCCAGCTAAAGCGTGTCTGAATTCCTGACCCACAGAAACTGTGGAATAATCAATATTTGTGCTTTATACCACTAAGTTGTATGATAACCTTTTACACAGCAATAGATAACTAATAAATGATAAGGCAAAGGGGCTTATAAAAAGAAATTACATATCTGGTTAAGGATTTTGAGAAGAACATGATTTTACTGATGGGCTTTAAATAATAGGGAGAGTTTTAGAGGTGAGTAATATTGAAACTGAGGATGATATTTCAGGCAGAGGGAGTAACAGGTGAAGTATAATATTTGTTTATTGAATAATAGTTTTTTTAAAAAAGTTGTCCAGATGATAGGTACAAATAAGGGGGTAGAGAGACATCTTTAAGGAAAGATTGAGCTTAAAGAGCGTTAGAAGCAAAGATGGTTTGAATTAACTCAAGAAGCAATCGGAAGCCATGAAATGCTTGTGAGTGGGAGAGTGATGTGATTATGACTTCTCTTCAGAAAATTCATCCAGCAGCTGTGATGGGCTGTAGGAACTTAGGTGCCTGCAGGAATGCCGCAGCCATCTAGGGCCTGAATGAATGTGGACAATCATGGAGCAGAGGTGGCTGCGAGAGTGATGGCAGAGGTGGGATAAATCTGTAACCTACTGGGGAAGATGAGACAATGACTACTGAAGAATTGAACTTCAGGAAATGGGATTTTTATGGGACACTGGGACATCAAAACAAGGAACAAAATTAGTGACGGGGAAGCAGTTTCACGGGTTCAATTTTAGGGTTTCTAATTCTGAGTTACTGTTGAGTCAGGAGGGAAGTAGAAATGTCAATTTGTGGTTCTGGTGTGAAGATACCACAAAGAATGCAGACTGAGGGATGTTCTCCACAGAGGGGATAACTGAAGGACAGTGAGAAGATGAGTTTCTAAAGAGAGCAGAAGGAGAGGGAAGAGGACCAAGGACATGGGCTATAGGACATGCCTCTGGGTGGGTGCAGGCTGAGAGGAGAGAGCAGAATCAGCAAAGGAAAGGGAGAAGTAGTCATCACCCAAGAGGCTGGTAGAGCCAGGAGAGCATGACGGCAAGGTGAGGGCAGGTGACTTTAAGGAGGAGAGGAGGGGATGTAGCCTGACTTCTCAGTGGTTCTTATTCATGCATCATTGGGAAGAAATGCCTCGCAAGACCCTGCCCAATCAAAAACAGACCATGCCAGGCAATCACAGAACAATGTGGCTCTGTTCTTTTACTCATTGTTTAAAACTCAGGTATTAGGATTTTTGTTGACAATTTAAGGAATGGGTGGATACAAATATTTTTACCCAAGTATAAGTTCTTATTGTTCGTCAGTGATGGACCTCTGCTCTTCAAAATCTATATTTTTTTTCTCCAGCTGAATTATTGGCCACTTAAAAGACTATCCTTAAGTGTGAGATCCTAAAGAAGAAAAATACCTAAACTGTGGTCTTAAATGTATTCCATCTCATTATGAGGATCTCTTTTTCAGAACCTGAGGAATCCTGTTTCATTTTCTCTTTTATGTAACAGTATTTTGTTATTTGTGTCTGATGTCAAAAGTATAGCGATCATTCATTAAGGAAAAGTTAATTAAATAGAGAAAGGCATGAAGAAAATAAAATCCAACCCAAATTCAACCTCCCATAGATAATTTGTTTATATTTTGATTTATATCATTTTAGTCCTTTTACCTTTATATTACAAATGTGTGGGGTTTTGTTTGTTTGTTTGTTTGTTTGTTTTTAGATGGAGTTTTGCTCTTGTTGCCCAGGCTGGAGTGCGATGGCGCAATCTTGGCTCACCGCAACCTCTGCCTCCCGGGTTCAAGCAATTCTCCTGCCTCAGCCTCCCGAGTAGCTGGGGAATTACAGGCATGTACCACCATGCCCAGCTACTTTTGTATTTTTAGTGGAGACAGGGTTTCTCCATGTTGGTCAGGCTGGTCTCAAACTCCCGACCTCAGGTGATCTGATTGCCTTGGCCTCCCAAAGGGCCAGGATTACAGGTGTGAGTCACTGAGTCCGGCCTATAAAAGTGTTTTATAAAAAAGTGGGAATATTTTTATAAAATTGAGATAGTATTATACATCCTTGTTTTATAATCTATAATCACAGTATGCTGTGAATGATGTCATAAATATATTAAATCATATAAAATAACTGACCATTTATCTACTATTAAAATATATGAAATATCTAATCTCTGTACATTATCTATTTAGATTCATGTATTTATCACATGATTTTTACATTTCTGCCCCTCTGTACTCCCCTCTTCCCTGCCCCCCAACACAAGGGACAAATCTTGGTCATGGCTTATTGTTCTGAACGTGTTGTATTGATAGCAGGAAGATCTGGCATTTGTTGGCTTTGCTTCTGCATCACTCACTTTTCAGTGAAGTACTGAAGAGCGCACCAACAGGTGTCAGGGAATACCAGAACACTTGCCTGTGTTGGCTCTTCCCATATCACTAACATGAACTCTGCTCCTTCTCTAAGCAAGCACTGCCCTCCTGGGACTGCCGTTGCAGCTGCAAATCTGTCTCCTGGTGCTTTCTCTTAAATGCCTTTTTAAACATGCTTAATAATAGATGAGCACCTGGGCCCTTCTTCATGAAGGGTAGCTCAAGCAGCTTTTAGAACATGGAAAAGCTATTTGGCCCTTAAAAGCTGATTCTTGGAACATCCTCAATTCCCCAGGACACCGTTTAGTAACCATGTGCTCCAAGACAGCAAGTGGTTTTCCTAGTGGGTTTTGTTGCTCGACTTCCTCTTCCCTTACTTTTTCAATCCTGGACACAACTTTTATTGACTCTTTGTAGCCAGTCAGCTGACTGGCAGCAAAGCATCTCCCAGGCCCCTCTCCTGCTCTCCTTCTCTACTCTGGCAATCCCCTGCTGTGTGACTCAAGCAGGACATCTATACTTGACTTGGTGTGACTGATCCATTTTCTGAGTCCTACTATCCCAGAAAGAAGTAAGTTCCTTCCTCTTGGATTATCGTGTCTTGGCTTTGCCATCCATCTGGTGGGTGACCTTGGACGAGTCACAAAATGTCCCTGGGCTTCGGTTTCCATTCATATCTATAAAACAAGAGGGTTGGATTAAATTCTTATGGTCCATCTAGTTCAAACCATCTGTAGTTTTAAGTACAGGTTTAGATTTTCCAGTGTTCTATGGCATATTTTTAGTGACATCTATTTATTCATTAGTTATAAGAATAGCTTATTTTTAGAACTTCATTTCTTAGATCGGGCAGCTCAGTCACTTGGTTCCATGGTCTTTGTTAACAGCTACCTCCCTGGGAAGGATGCTTGGAAGGGAGGTTGAATTTTTCCGCTGTCCTCTTTCTTATGCCTTTTTAGTAAAATTTAGTAAAATTCTCTATAATAACAATCGAGAGCAGACTTCTTCAGAACCTTGCGACCAGCGATCAGAGAAAGACCTTTGACTCTCTTTGCCTTGTGCAGTTGAATCACTTGTGTCTCCTTCCTGAAAGAGACATTGGTGATTCGAGTCAGGCTGAGATGCCTGCACAGTGGTGTGTCACGGTTATGTGCACCCAGACCACCACCAGTGTTCCCTACCCCACTGCAAAACAGTCTCTGTTTGTTTGTTTGTTTGTTTGTTTTATTCTGTGATCCTAGATACTGTTTTATGTGTGACCATTTGTCTCTTTCTCTGTAATCTTTTCCTTCAAAATTAGAAACAATTTATAGAGCATCATGATGCATTTTTTTCCTTTTTATATTTTCAGATTATTATTTTATTCAGGAACTGAATCATATGTTCACGCTTTGGTTGATCATTCAACAAATCTTCAATACGTTCCTACAGTGTGCTAGATTCTGTTCTCCAAGGAAGGAGATTGAGGATGATGAATGGAGAGAACTGACAGGTTGAGAAGCAAGAGAATAGAGAGGGAAAGGTAAAGAAAAACACTACAGGAGAAGCTAGAAGGGAGTGGAGGTGGAGTTTTCTCAAAAGAGGTAAGGAACAGCACAGACTCCATCTAGGGCAGAAGGCAGAGGAAATGAAAGTAAGGAATCAGAAAATGTAGGGAATGTCAGCCAATCCTTCTTGTAAAGACGATTCTCTCAAGCAATTGGAGCCCTGATTGACAGAAAACAAAGTGTTAGTAATAGCTAACACTATATTATGTCTACGGTATGTCAGTATTTATAGGTCAGGCACTGTTCTAAGCAGATCACTTATATTAACTCATACAAATCCTCACAACATTGCTATGGAGTCAGTATTTAAGATGACAAAAACAAACACAGGCCAACAACATGAGGCCCAGAGAGGTTTATTGACCTTCTGAAGGACACAGCTAGTCAATGGAAGAGCCAGGTGTTGGACCATGCAGTCAAATTCCAGAGACTATGCTGACCTCCCATGCACCACTGAATGTAACACAGAGAAAGGTCTGGTCCCATTCTCATTCTATTGGGGATGCAGTAGGGATTAATCTACAGTAGCTTCCAAGTGTTCTAATGCCCATTTTCCTTCTCAGTCAAATCTTACTGCTCTAAAATTCAAGCTTCCTGCTCGATGTTTGCTGACAGCAAGAATCTGGCCATCATTTTTGCTTTAGCCTCAGGCATGGCATGAGTATCATTGTGACTGGTTGGGCTGGGTGGTTCTATTCTGGGATGAGGTAGGTTAGGAAAACAAGCTTGAAAAGATGTGGCTCTCGATGCACTGGTTTGCTTGTATGTGGAAAGAAGCATAAGAATTTTGTGGCTTTTGAATGCCTTTGGGTAATCTTGTGCTCAGTGGTTTTTCTTAGTTGAATGTTAATTCCCTCCAAATGATATGCAACTACCACCCTACTAAATCTTAACTTCTCTGGATTTTGGATTTCTCAAAAGTATTACATGGGCCCAACTCAGGGAATTACTAATTCACTTCTTTTACTCAGAGGGAGAAGGCTGTGGAAGACTGACATTTTTCAATTCCATTTCTTCCGTTGAAATGATGCTTTTTGTTCTCCTGGGTTCCTATCCTCTCTAACAGGTATAAGCCTGTTTCTCCTGCTTGTAAAATCCTTCAGTGAAGTATCCAGAACCTGGAGCAGAATATTATCCTCACCCTGAGAGCTGTTCTGAAACCTTAGAATGGGCTTTGCAGAACTGCAGGCAAATCTAGCTTTTCCTCATTGTAATTGCCATTGTAACAGGTCAACAGAGACACCAGGACCTGAGTTATCTAGACAATACCACCTGAGAAGAGAAAAACACACCAGCAGGATGGCCAGAACTGGACTTCGGGGCTTTTAGCAGTTTCATCTATGAAAGAAAACAGTCAGCACTTGTTGTATATAGGAACTCAGTGAAAGTAAACTGTTGGAAACAGAACCATTTGACTCATTGGCAACCAGCAGTTTGCGGGAGCCCATCCTAAGAATGTTCTCTATATCATTGCATTGGCATTAGCCTGTAAGGCTATTATCTGAAGGTTTAAGCAGAGACCATCAGAGTCAGCAATGGGTTTCTTAAAAGATGTGTTTCATGTCAAGATTTTCACTTTGGTTTTTCATATACAAACAAGCAAACAATGAGTTAACCATCGTTGGGGTCTTTCATTCTTCTGTTTCCTGCCTACTTCTCAACATGCATACATTTTCAAATATTTTCCTAGACCTTCTTTGCAAAGAGCCCAGGGAAGCTTTTCTTTCCCTTGCCACCTCCTCCCTTTTCTTTCTATTTGGCCCTGCAGTGAGCTTCTCATTACACCTCTTATCATAATAATTCCAGAAATAACATCTACCTCTTCTATCATGCCTTTCATCGGAGGATTCCCATTGAGCCACTCTAGCAGTGAGGACTATTCAGCAGCCCACCCCCGGCACAGCATTCCTCTGCTTTTGGGTCACAGACAGAAAATACTGGAAGCATAGGTACAGCCTTTTTGGTTTTTGAGAGTCAGAGGGGAGTGCCAAAAGGAGGTAGCAGAGTTGCATAACCCTTTTTTGTGATTTTTGACAAAAATCAGGTACTTAGTCCTATGACTGGCTCAGCAAATAGAAATTCTAGTGTGAACTGTAGGCCTGTACTGCAGAAAGGAGGAAAGATGGACAATTAATGTTACCAATTAGTGGTTATAGATGAAACATGCCTACTGAAAATGGGTGGAGCCATACTTATTTGAAATAGTTGATATAAAGCCATGGTGTTAGGTGAGCTCCCACCATATACACTTGAAGAGAATGAAAGTCACCTACTGAGTTAACATTGTACTGTGTGCTTCCATTATAATTGCCCTTCCTAATGCCATTTGTGATTTCTTATATGTCAACTTGTTAACTTACTGACATCTCTCTGACATTTGTTACTGGGGACTCTTCTCTCCTTCTTGCAACTCCCTTTTTTCTCTGTTTAAGTCTCTCCTTTCTCTGCTTGCCTTTTTTCTCTCTCCTCGTCCCCTTATCTTCCATCTTTACTCCCACTCTGCCTTCCCTTATTTATTGGTGTGTTCCAGGGTACCATTTTTGATCTTCTCATCTTCTCAGAGACCCATCTACACAGACTTTATGAACAATGCCCATCTAAAAGTAATGACTTTCAAATCTGCATAGCCAGATTTTTCTCCTGAACCCAACTCAGATGCCCAACCACCTTCTTTTAAGCCTTAATTTTTATGTCTCGCAGAGACCCCAAGCCCACCAAACTCAAACCTTAATGCCCCATTTTCTCCCCTCTCTTTCCAACATGCTTCTCCTCTTGTATCGATGTTGGCACCACAATCTACCTAACTGTCCAAGGTAGAAACCTGGGACTTGCTAAGTGATTCCTCTTTCTCATCTATCCATCTGTTTGATCTACCGTCTTTTCTCTATTTCCTCTTTTATTGCCTTTGTCATTGATTGCATGGATTACTGCAATTTCCTTCCTTCCTTGACTCTAATCTAGCCCTTTTCTAATCTATCCTTCACACAGTGTCAGATGGATCCTCCTAAAACATAAAATAATCATGTCAGTTCCCTGACTAAAACTCTGCAGTAGTGCTCCAGTGACATCAAGATGAAAACTCAAAGCCCCGCTAAGGAGCTACCATTTCTATTTTCTTTGTTAACAGCTACCTTCCTGGGAAGGATGCTTGGAAAGGAAGTTGAATTTTTCCACTGTCCTCTTTCTTCTGCCTTTTTAGTAATTCTCAGTAATAACAATCTAGAGCAGCTTTCTTCAGGATCTTGCTATTGAGTGATCAGAGAAAGACCTTTGACTCTCTTTGCCTTATGCAGTTGAACCATTTGTGTCTCCTTTCTGAAAGAGACATTGGTGATTGGAGTTAGGCCGCCTGCACGTTGGCGTGTCCTGCTTGCCTCTTCGTTCTCATTTTCCATCATTTCTTAACTTATACCCTTGCATAAGAAATCAATTATGGTTCTCTGAATCTATCACCCTCCTCACCTCCTTGCACTGCACATGGTTTCCACTTTGTCTAGAAGGGCCACTTTACCTCCTCCTACCTCAGACTGTTAGCACTTGGCTAACTCTTCACAATTCTTGAAGCCTCAGTTCAAATTTTGCCTTCTCTGGCAAGCTTTTTACCACCTTTCTACAGCCTCCATTAGAAACAGATTAGGTGTTTCCAAACTAATGAACACACTTCATCCATACATTTATTGCACTGTATTGCACTTGCTCATGTTTACTTGTATGTCTTCTCAGGAGGATACAGAGAGCCTCTCCACAGAGGCTGCAGAGAGGTCAGGAAAAGCTTGCCCGAGAAGGAAACATTTGAAGTGAATCTTCAAGAGTAATGAAGAGTTAGCCAAGTGCTAACAGTCTGAGGTAGGAGGAGGAAAAGTGGCCCCTCTAGACAAAGCAGAAACCATGTGTAGTGCAAGGAGGTGAAAAGGGTATGGTAGATTCGGAGAAGCCTAATCAATTTCTTATGGATGAGTGTAAGTTCCCTAGAGTGGGAACTGACCCTTTAGTCTCTAGATTCCTAGTGCACGATGCAGCCTAGAACATAGTAAATGGTTAATAAATGTTAAATGGCCGAACAGATCAAATCCTGAATTATGTCATTTAATTCTCATAACATCTTACTGGATAAATATTATCCCAGTTTCATAAATGAGGAAACCAAGATCTGGAGAGGTTAGATAACTTTTTCAGGATTACACAAATATCAAGTCATAGAGAAATGTGGATCTGTTCAAACCTCATGGGCATTTTGCATGGACCACTGGACTAATTTATGTTTACTGGCACTAGAAAACAACTTCTGATACAGGCCGTTTTCTAGCTTGGTTATGAGACACGTAGAGAAGAGTTCATATTAAGGAGTTAGTGTTAGAGTTACACTGAGTGGGGAAAATCAGCAATGGATTCTAAGCCCAGTGAAATGAATGGACATTATACTTGCTACTATTTCAGTTCCAGAATTTCTACAAATGCCTATAAAATCAACACTAGCCAATCAATCAGCTAACATTCATTGAGCCACCATTTTGTGCTGAATATAATAGTTGGGGTGCTATTTTTTGTCAAAGTTTACACTGAGATATTTTTCTTTTCTTTCCCCTCTCCTCTTATCTCTGTTTCTTTTCCCAAAATAATTAAACTTCTTTCTAGATTCTTGTCCCCACTGGGTTGGGGGAAGATTTTGGAGGCCCCCCTGTCCACGCATGGTTGCTGACTAATTTTATTGATCACATGCCTGGTTTTAATGCAGGATAGACTCCACTATCAAAGACCATTCCTGGGCCCACATTGCCCTTGTCATTTCTTCTCTTTTCTACCACAGGCCACCCCTGCCTAAGGTACTGCCCTTAGATCTTGGGAAGATGTCAGCCATCTTCGATGGCTTTTGAGACAACCAGATGTATTCTTGCTATCTCTTTTGCCCCTTTTCCTCTAGCATTGGCAGGTATGCTTCAAACTGGACTTCCCTCTCATTTAGTGGAAAGATCCCACCACAGATTTGCAAGAGCAGAGAGTAAGAGGCCATATGAAGTCCTTTAGGTTAAATGGTATTCTCTAACTCAGCTTTGACCAGAGAGTTCTACATTCATTTATTTACTTAAAAAAATATTTGTTCAGCACTACTCTGCACCAGGCACTAATCTACTACTCAAGCGCAAAGGTTCAGTAACAAAAAAAAAGACAAAAATGTATGCCCTCATGGAGTATTCATTCTAGCAGGAAAGACAGAAAATGTTGGGACTAAGTAAATTATACAGTGTAATTATACATCATACAATGTGTTAGATAGAGATAAGTGTTGAAGTGATAAAATAAAGCAAAGAAGGAGGTCTGAAATGTTGCGGAGAGTGTGTTGACATTTTAAGTAAGGCAGACCTCATTGAGAAGAAGGATTAGGAGTTACTCAACTGAATGAAGTGGCACTTTTTCACCCCATTTGCCAATTGATGTTTATGGGATATAATTTCTTGTTCGGAACTCCAGCAGAAAGAAGGGGTGGGTGGTGGACCTGAATCTCTACCTTTTAAGATTTCATGGGAAAGGCAAATCAACACACATGTAAAGGGGATTTTCTATCATCTTAGTGAGAAGGCACACACTATTGTCTGTCGAATTGTAAGTGAGTGAGAGAAGGTCCCTACCATGGGGACAGGCCAGACTTCCTGTGATCCGATCAGTGTCCTGAAACAAGAAGGGAATTTGCATTGACAGAGGGGAGGAAGGGGACAGGCTGCAGGCAAGATAATGCTGTGAAGGAAGGAGAGAAGCACATGACTGGGCATGTGGAGAAGGCATGTAGAATACTTTCATATGAAGGGAGTGTCCACATGGAGGAGAGGAAGGAGTGAGAGCCCAAGGTTAGCATGGTTACTGGGAGATGAAAAATATGAAATGCCGAGACTCTGGAAGGCCCTGACTACCAAGCCAAAGAGATTTCTTCCTATTTCTGCTTTGTTCATAAGGCGAACTCTTCCAGGAACCATCAACTGAAGGAGCCTGGGCAGTGCAGGCCATCTACCACGGAGCATGGTGCAGAGTGGCTGCTCAGTGAACACCCCTGAAGCTTCTGTTGAAGTGAATTGCTGGTTCTCTAGAAGGAACATAGTAATGTGTATAGTTTTTGAATTCTTAATCATGTAGTTTATGCTCACACAGAAATGTTAAACTGTTAGAGTTAGAAGGGTACTTAGAATATGTATCTTCATCCTTTTATTTTACACATGAGCAAACCAGAGGGCCAGAGGTTTGAATGATTTAGTGCAAGGTCATACCACCTAGTTATACAGAAGATGGGGCTCATCTTCTAGATTATTTTCCCAGTAGCTTCTTCTGGGGAATTTTCCCCAAACAGTCTGGTGCCCACTGGTATGCTATCTTGATATAAATACCAACGTGTGTTCAATGGACCCTAACCTCATGTGATCTACAATGAAAAACTGGTTTCTGTCAAGTTAACTTGGGAAATGCTGTCTACTGTATTATCATCTTGAAGAGTTAAAATGCACATTAAAAAATGTAGGTTCTAAGATTCCTATAGTAAAAAAAGTTGCTTAATTTTGCTGTAGCGTTTATCCAAACATATTTTACCATGATTTAATTTTTTTCCATAAATACCTGTCATCTTGTGGAACTGCTCATAGGAACCAATTGTAAGCCATTCTCAGCACCAGTTGACCTCTTGTTAAAATGAAAGAAGAAGGTATATATCAGAGAAGCTTCAGGGGAAAACCTAAAACAATCAAGGAGAATAAGGCAGTAGAGGAAAAGCCAGTCCCTCCCACTTCTATCTTCTGTCTTCTCTCCCTGCCTGCCTTTGTTCCTTCCTTTGATAAATTACTTTTGAGCATCCACTAGATGCAAATCCTCATGTTACTGGCTTCACATACATTATCTGGCTTATTCCTAACAACACCCTGGCAAGGTCAGTAATATCCCTCCCAAATGAGGAAGCTGAGCTCAGAGGTAGCAGGGAATTGCTCAAGGTTGCACAATTACACTAGTGGCAGGGCCCAGATTCAAACCAGTGTGTGATTAAAGCCAGTATTTTTGTCTATTGTGCTATTTTTTCCCAGGCTATTTCTTCTTATCCCTCTTTCTTCTCCTTCTCTCCCTTGTGATGTCAACCACACATAGCATATATATTAAAACCAATATCCTAATAAGTTAGAGAAGATACTCGACCCTCAAGGAGATGTAACAATAAGGCTCCTACAGCTCCTATGCCTCTTAGGTATTTAATTTAGCATGTAATTTAGTTTTCCTTAACTAGATCAGAAGATCCTCCAGGGCAGAGATTTGTCATCCTTATTCTAAAGTCCTCATTCCACACTTTCGATGAATGCCTTCTGCTTGGAAGGTGAAGATGATAAAAATCCAGAAATGTTCATTGAACTCATGCTCCTTTCAACTGGACCCTGCCTGTTGTCAAAGGAGCTAACTGCAATAAGGTCTTTCATCAAAGGAGAAACTGCTTTCTCTGTGGCAATGCAAGGAAATTTGAAATCCTAGGACTTCTTATAGCAAGTGACACCTTGCCCCTTAAGCCTTTCACATCTTCCGCCTGGTCTTCCAAGTGACTTAGTGTCACCTACTTGGCTGCATTAAAGCCGGTGCCAGCTGTGCCCTTCACCATTGCTTGCTCCAAAGAGGCTAATTCCCAATGTCTGTAAGGTTGTTTAGTTATTAATGTTTATACTTCTCTATCCTACTGGATTAGATACTCTAGGAGGGTGAGGGCTATGTCTAACTCACCCTGTGTTTCCCTCGCAGCACTCAGCCCTGGGTCTGGCATGGAATAAGCTCTCAACTGTCCATTGAGCTTTTCTGAAACTGTGCGTTAGAAATTCAGCAATATGATAGACTAGATAGAGCTAGGGTTTATACTACTCCATATGTGCTCTCATTTAATTTGGCATGTCAATATTTTGATACACCTAGTTTATTACTGTTCTAGTGATTTAACTGTGGCCCATATAAAATACAGTCCAATTTGGTCCAACAGTAGACAGGCCCAGCCAAGCCTTACCAATGAATTCTCAGCCTTTATAATCCACATCAAACAAACAGCCCCTAAGATATCTGAACCAATGCTCTCTGACTCGTCAAGCTCAAAGTCATCCCACTGCCAGCGTCCTTTCATCCAACCGAAACCAATAGTATTGAAGTGAAGCTGCGGGATTCATTAACCCAGAGCATGGAACCTTATTCATGGGCCCTAGGCTTCTGCCTCTGGGGTATTCCTGGTGAGAGGCTCATTATTCGTGATCCTCAGAGCTTTTTCCTAGGTGGAGCAGTTCTCTTTTGGAAGACATTCACTGAATTCCCCCTTTGAGTGGGTGTGAACCTCTCTTCAATGCTAGTCAGGCTACCCCTCCATTCTATTCAGCCTCGTTTCCTCTCCTCTCTGCTCTTTCAGGGGTAAGAGGTGGGCAGCATTCCTTAACACGGTGGCCAGGGAGGAGGGCATGGGGAGAGGAACAGACTACTTCAGTTATTTTTAACTTCAAGACCATATACATTATGAGTTCACAATCACCAGAAGTCATATTGTAATCCATACATAGTTATATTCAGTCAACAATGGCAGTTAATGAGAAGAGAATTGTGGAAAAGCAACATGGTGGATTGGACAGCATTTAACCTTTGGGCTTCAGTAGGACCCAAGTTTAAGTATGGGTCCTGTTGCTTTATGGGTTGTGTGACCTTGAACAAACTTACTTAAATTCTCAAAAGCTCACATACTTAAGTTCTCCAAACTTGATTTCCTCTTCTACTAAAAGGAGATAACAATTGTATTAATTTTCTATTGCTGCATAATAAATTTCCATCAACCCAGTGACTTAAACAGCACATACTTCTTATATCACAGTTTCTGGGGGTCAAGACTCCAGGCATGTCTTTAACTGGATCTTCTACTCAAGGTCTCACAAGATGCAACCAAAGTGTCAGCCCTGCTGTGTTCTCATCTGGAGGCTTGAGTGAGGAAGATGCTACTTCTAAGTGTCTGCTGCTCATTGGCAGAATTCATTTGCTTGTGGCTATTTGGCTGAGATTCTTATTGGGTATTGACTGGAGACAACCTTCAGCTTTTAGAAACCACTCACAGCTCACAGCTCCTGGCCACGTGACCCTCTCCATAGGTAGTTGACAAAATGGCTGTTTATTTCCTCAAGGCCAAGAGGAGAATCCCTGCCTCAAGTATGTTAAGAAGAAATTTTGTGGCTGGGTGCAGTGGCCCACACCTGTAATCCCAGCAGTATGGGAGCTGAGGCAGGAGGATAGTCTGAGCCCAGGAGTTTGAGACCAGCCTGGATGACATGGTGAAACCCTGTCTCTAAAAAAATGAAAATAAATACAGAAATAAGAAGGAAAAGGAAAAGGAGAAGAAGAAGAAGAGGAGGAGGAGAAAGAGGAGGAGGAGGAAAAGGAAGAAAGCAAAAGCTTATACAATATGACATAATCATGGGAGTGACATCATATCACCTTTGCCATTAAAACATAACCTAATTAAGGGAGTGACATTGTATCACTTTGCCATATTCTATTGTTTAAAAGAAAGTCACGGGGAGGGGATTACACAGGGCAGTAACCCAGTGTGGGCACCTTTGGGTGTATCCACAATAATACTTACCACTTTTTATTACAGTGAGGATATAAACAGCTGAGGTATGTAAAACATAAAAGGAATGTCAGTACCTTTATTCCTGTATATGGGAGACACACTAAGGCAGGTATTCTTAAAGAAGAAGAGTCAAAGACAGTAGATAGAGTTAGAGGAAGATAAATGGGTAATAAAAGAAGAACTTAGCAAGGAGAGGGCAGATGCTTCTATTCCTAAGCTTGTCATTAGAAACGTTGCATATATGTCTTCGAATTACTTTTTGTAAATCAGGGAGAGAAACTTCCTATCATTACCTCTCATATCTGCTGCTATATCAGGCTCTTTATTTTTGTTCCAGGTAGCAGCTATTGTAGACTACTTCCTTACCAGTGAACACTATCTGGGGAGTTAAGAAAGAAAAACTTTCAGTGTCCCAAGGTGACTGACTAGAAGAATATAAATTTCTGTGGTGAAATGATGCCTTTGAGTTTCTTCTCATCATTCCTCTCAAATTTACCTCTTTCTCTTTACTCTTCCCCAGATTCCACAAGTAGATCTTTAGAGTCACCCCCTTCTCTTTCTGTTATTTAAACATTTATTTATGTTTAAAGAACTTGCCTTGAGGGAAATGCAAGTGAATCAGAGAAATCAGTGAATTGGACAGGAGAAATGCTGAGGGAGGTCAAGGAAGGGAGCTGTTGACATCATTCTTTCCGCCTGGAGGCCTAATCCCATATCAATTGGGAAAGAAAATGAAAAACTAGGGTTTGGAGAGAAAAAAAAAAAAAGAAAGAGGAGGAGGAGGAGAAAGAAATTGTTTATTTCTCTGAAGAAATTATGACAGGCACATCTGGTTTTATTGTGCTTTACTTTATTGCACCTCACAGACATTGGGTTTTTTTACAAATTGAGCATTTGTGGCAGCCCTGGGTAGAGCAAGTCTACAGCTGCCATTTTCCCAACCACATGTGCTCACTTCATGTCTGTGTGTCACATCTTGGTAATTCTCACAATATTTCAAATGTTTTCATTATTATTATATCTGTCATGGTGATCAGTGATCTTTGATGTTACTACTGTAATTGTTTTGGGGTGCCACCAACCACACCCAGATAAGACAGCAAACTTAATCGATAAACATCTTATGTGCTCTGACTGCTCCAGCAACTGGCCTTTCTCCCATCTCTCTTCCTCTCCTTGGATCTCTTTATTCCCTGAGACACCACAACATTGAAATTAGGCCAGTTAATAACCCTACAGTGGCTTCTAAGTGTTCAAGTGAAAAGAAGATTTGCACACCTATCATTTAAAATCAGAAGCTAGAAATGATTAAGCTTAGTGAGGAAGTCTCATGGAAAGCCTAGAAAGGCTGAAAGCTAGGTCTCTTGTACAAAACAGTTAGCCAAGTTGTGAATGAAAAGGAAAGGTTATTGAAGGAAGCCAAAAGTGCTACTCCAGTGAACACACATATGATAAGAAAGCAAAGCAGCCTTATTGCTGACATGAAGAAAGCTTTAGTGGTCTAGATAGAAGATCAAACCAGCCACAGCATTCCTTTAAGCCAAAGCCTAATTGAGAGCAAGGCCCTAATTCTCTTCAATTCTTTGAAGGCTGAGAGAGGTGAGGAAGCTGTAGAAGAAAAGTTAGAAGCTAGCAGAGGTTGCTTCATGAGGTTTAAGGAAAGAAGCCATGTTCATAACATAAAAGTACAAGGTGAAGCAGCAAGTGCTGATGGAGAAGCTGCAGCAAGTTATCCATAAGATCTAGCTAAGATCATTGATGAAGTGGCTACACTAAACAACAGATTTTCAGTGTAGATGAAACAGCCTTCTATTGGAAAAAGATGCCATCTAGGGCCTTCATAGCTAGAGAAGAGAAGTCAATGCCTGGCTTTAAAGCTTTAAAGACTTTAAAGCCAGGATGACAGCACATCTGTTTACAACATGGTTTACTGAATATTTTAAGCCCATTATTGAGACTTACTGTTCAAAAAGGAGATTCCTTTCAAAATATCATTGACAATAAATACATCCAGTCGTTGAAGACCTCTGATGGGGATGTACAAGGACATTAATGTTTTTTCATACCAGTGAACAAAATATTCATTCAACAGCCCATGGATCAAGGAAAAATTGTAACTTTCAAGTCTTATTATTTAAGAAATACATTTCATGAGGCTATAGCTGCCATATATAATGATTTCTCTGATGGATGTAGGCAAAGTAAATTGAAACCTTCTGGGAAGAATTTGCCATTCTAGATGTCATTAAGAACATTCATGATTCGTGGGAGGAGGTCAAAATGTTAACATTAACAAAAGTTTAGAAAAAGTTGATTCCAACCCTCATGGATGACTTTAAGGAATTCAAGACTTCAGTGGAGGAGATAACTACAGATGTGGTGGAAATAGTATGATATCTGGAATTAGAAATAAAGCCTGAAGATGTGACTGCACTGCTCAAACTCATGATAAAACTTGAAGAAATGAGGAGTGTATTCCTATGGATGAGCAAAGAAAGTGTTTTCTTGAGATGAAATCTGTTCCTAATGAAGATGCCATAACATTGTGGAAATAACAAAAAAGAATTTAGAATATTACATAAACTTAGTCGATAAAGCAGTAGCAGGGTTTGAGAGGATTGCCTCCAATTTTGAAGGAAGTTATCTTGTGGGTAAAATGCTATCAAATAAAGTAGCATGCTACAGAGAACTATTTCATGAAAGGAAGAGTCAATTGTTGTGGCAAACTTCATTGCTGATTTATTTTAAGAAATCACCATAGGCACCCCATTCTTCAACAACTACTACCCTGATCAGTCAGCAGCCATCAACATGGAGGTGAGATCCTCCTCCAGCAAAAAGATCACAACTCACTGGAGGCTCAGATGATCCTTAGCATTTTCTAGCAATAAAGTATTTTTAAATTAAGGTATATGCATTGTGATTTTAGACATAATGCTATCGCACACTTAACAGACTACAGTATAGTCTAAATATAACTTTCATATGCACTTGGAACCTAAAATTTGTGTGACTTTCTTTATTGTAATATTTGCTTTATTGTGGTGGTCTAGAACCAAACCTGTAATATCTCCTAGGTACACTTGGTACTAAGAATTTGACTTTTTAAAAGTTATTCGTTTCCAGACTCAGATTCAAGTATCTTTTAGAAAATAGCCTTTATATCTTTCCTAAAGAAAATTATTTACACATTTCCTGTGTAAGAAAATTTAGAATAACTTTTGTCTTCACAGATTAAGATGATATTCATTCATCATTGAAAAAGAGACAGTTCTCTGTTCTGTGGTGAGGGCTTTTAATTGGTTGCTGCTATAATTGATGGTATATTCTTTTGTGACATATACTGATTTGAAGAATAAGCTAGGTAGCCGTGCAATCATAGCATAATGGAAAGATTTCAGAACTCTATGTCCCAAAACCCAAAGTCAAGCCCCAACTCTGCCAAAGCCAGCTCCATGGCCCTGAGCAGTCACTAAACCAGTCTGGGTTTCAGTTTCCTCATTTTTCAAGTGAGACTTCTAAAATATCATTTTGGTAGATGGGGACCTCATGAGAAAATAACAGTTATCGGAGTGTCTCACACATAACCAGCATTCAAATATTTGAGCATGCATGGAGAAGGAATGCATAAGCAAATAAACATGCATTTTTGGCAAATGAATTCTAGACAATAGGCAAAGCTAGTCTAACTTTTACTTCTTAAATGTGTTTGAAGTTGTAATCTTATATGTAAGTGTCATGGGAATGCTTATAATCAAAGTATACATGTAATAATTAGCCACTGAGAATAATTACCCCTTAAGAGAGAGTCACAGCTTCTTGGATCTGGAAGGCACATTTGATGAAGATAAGGTCTGGGCTGAGAAAGGTTTGGTGACTCACCCAAGGTCACATGCTGAATAGCAGAGATGGAACTAGAAGCCAGCACCTTGCCTCCTACTCAGTGCTCCTTCAGTAAGGGAGAGTGTGCCCACAACTGATTCTCGGGAAGAATGGTGAAAATAGGTACTGGCTTTCATTATCAAAATAATGAGTTGGTTTTTTTTTTTAATTTTAAGTTACATTTTAGTTTTGTTTAGTTAATTAATTCATTTATTTTGAGACACAGTCTTGCTCTTGTCTCCCAGGCTGGAGTGCAGTGACATGATCTCGGCTCACTGCAACCTCTGCTTCCGGGTTAAAGCGATTCTCATGCCTCAGCCTCCCGAGGAGCTGAAATTACAGGTGTGCGCTACCATGCCCAGCTAATTTTTTGTATTTTTAATAGAGACAGGGTTTCATCACATTGGTCAGGCTGGTCTTGAACTCCTGACCTCAGATGATCCACCTGCCTTCGCTTCCTAAAGTGCTGGGATTACAGGCATGAGCCACCATGCCTGACCTTAAGGTTACATTTTGAGAATTATTTTGATTAATTAAATTTCACTTGTATAGAAATACAGCCTTGAATTGCCAAAAATGTTACAAATTCTAGCCAAGTAATTGCAGATGCTGAAGAAGGAGGCCTATATTTTCTAAACTGAACTTCATTAAAGCACCTGCCTATACATTTCCTTTGATGAGTAAACACTAAAAATGGTGCTGCATGGGGCTCAGTCCTGGATTCATTTCTAGTTAAGATGATCATCCATGACTTTGTTACTGAAACAGCATACTCATTAAGTTCATAGATGAGACTGAATTTAAAGTGTAGGCTAAAGCCTTGGGGGATGCAATTAGAATTGAAAATGACCTCAACAAATTGGACAAGTAATCAGAAACTAACAGGATGAAGTTCAATAAAGACAAGGGCAAAAGGAAGTCAAGAACTCAGAGAAAATAAAGACAGAGAAGTATAAGACATGGAAACGGCAAGTCAGGCTGAGAGCTACCCAAAGATACATGGGTTACCGTGAACCTCAAATTAACATGATGCAAGGCTGGGCCCAGTGGCTCACACCTGTAATCCCAGCACTGTGGGAAGCTGAGGTGGGAGATCACTTGAGGTCAGCAGTTCAAAACCAGCATGGCCAACATGGTGAAACCCCCGTCTCTACTAAAAATACAAAAATTAGCCAGGTGTGGTGGCAGGCACCTGTAACCCCAGCTACTTAGGAGGCTGAGGCAGGAGAATCACTTGAACATGGGAGATGGAGGTTGCAGTGAGCCGAGATCATGCCACTGTACTCTAGTCTAGGTGACAGAGCAAGGCTCCCTCTCAAAATAATAATAATAATAATAATAATAATAATAATAATAATAAACGTGATATAATTAAGTAGCAGTGTTTAGCTTATATTCAGAGTTCTATGTTTTCTGGAAAGGAAAACTGTGATTCCAAAATTTTTATGTAAGGTTTACACCACAAATGGTTCTTCTCACAACAGAGTTGTGTCCACCAATAAGTAACCTGGTGTAAGAACTAATGGTTACTATTGCTCACAAGTTTTTAAAAACTTCATTTTTTTTTAAACCTCATTATCTTCTGGTTACCTGGGTAGGTAATGAGTGCTGTCCTTACCTACTCGACCTAGGCTCCATCTCAATCACACATTTGGTTCCTGGAGGTATAGGAAATTTGGCTATTCCTTGGCCCTAAGCTTCTCATTTATAATAGATAGTTCAGAATGGTTCAAAGTATTTAATAGTGTTGTTATTACATTTTTTAGAATCAGCCATCACTGTGATGCTTGAACATTTTGTCAACATGCAACATTCTGTAATGTCTAGTTATTTCTACTTAAAGCCAGATTCAAATAAAGGAGCATAGAACATGAGGAAAATCCAGCCAAACACAAACTATGAAACACAGAGGGGGAATGAATTGGATGCTGAACCAGGACCAGAGACAACAGCCATGGGGAGTAACAGACAGAAGGCAAGATCAACGTGTGAGACAAGATATTCTTAACAATAGCAGGGCAAGGGACAGGATAGAAGCAGGGGTTTTGCCTATCACTTATGAATGTCCTACTTCCAAATAAAGTCCTAAACTGAATCTACACAGGTTATCTCATTTAATATTCAGATCTACATATAAATATAGTTGATATCTACATTTTTTTTGTTTTTGGTGTTTTTAGAGACAGGGTCTTGCTCTGTCATCCAGGCTGGAATACAGTGGCATGATCATAGCTCACTGCAGCCTCAAACTCCTGGGCTCAAGCAATCCTCCCACCTCGGCCTCCCAAGTAGCTGGGACTACAAGCACGCACCACCATGCCTGGCCTGGTATCTGCATTTTACATCTACCAGGGCCTGGTATCCCTTTTCCTCAAGGAATGGGCAGAATAGTTATTTTTTCAAGGATGCAATAAGTGGAAAAACTAGCATTTGAACCAGATTTATGTGACTTCAACATCTCTATTTTTTCAACTCAACTGATTTGCCTCTAAAAGTGTAAAAGAAGAAGAGAAGGTGAAGAGTAAGAGGTGGAGGAAGTGAAAGAAAAGAACGTGGGAAATTTAATAAGGGAAAGGGATGGAGAGAGAAAAAGATGAAAAAGAAAATGAGTGGAGGAAGGAGAGAAGAAAAGAAAAAAGGAGCAACAATAGGATAAACAGGTAAGAAAGAGGAAATAAAGGCTGCAGTGAAATGAAAGAAAGGAAATGTGGAACTCCAGCAGAGGATGCTGTATGCTTTTGATAAGAGCATTCTGAGTGCTGATCAGGTCATCTCTCTTCCAGGGCACATTGTGCTTTTCCAGTCTTCCTTGAGTACTGGGTCCTGTTGAGAACTGCAGAATTTTCAGGAGATAAAAAGAACCTTGTGAATGTCTATTGGAAATCAAGAGAATGATTATAAGGGCAGTAAGTGGAACACGTGTGGGAATGTAAAAGGAGATGGGACATTGAACGTTGAGAAGTGACCTATTAATGGTCTTCGGGTACGAAAAAGCTATTAACACAGGGACTGCTGAAAACTGCAGGATTTATCTGGCATTAGAACTGACATCTTCAGTGTCTATGAACACTGTTACTGCCTCTACCACTGCAGAATCTTTGTATTTTTATGATCCATCCAAGCGCTATCTGGCACTAGGGTTTGCTGCTGACTGGCTGACACAGTCTATGAATCAAGGAGCATTGTTCCTGAAATTCTGCTGGGATCTTTAGTAGAATGGGTGTGATCTAAACCAGACTACCTTGCCTGGAAAGAATATGGCTTTGGCAGAGACAACTAGGTTTGATGTTTTTATACTGCAACTTATTAGCTCAATGACCTTGGGCAACTCAACTTTTCTCCCTCCTCAGTGAAGTGGAGAAAACTTAACTTAGCTCACTGTGTATGTAGGCCTTCCTCAGGGCTTGAGAGATAAGAAGCATTCCATAAATGCTATTTTTCATTTCCTTTTTCCTTCCTCTGAGGTACAACAAAGGTGTAGAGAGGGCCTCATCTTACCATGGGTTGTCATAATTAGGGAACCAGGAGTAGGGTAATTGGGGTAAGAAATGGGATAATATCCAGAAAATTCAGACCCTTCCGTTTCCATAGATGGAGTAGGATGGAATTTGTCATGCTGAGGTTACCAGGAATACACAGTTCTCTGGGTAACAGGACTTCTCAGAAGCTTCCTCCAACCTTATTTTCCAAGCAGTTTTTTTAGTGTCAAGGGCTGACATCTGTGCCCTAATACTTACATTTTTAAGACAGAACCATTTTGAAATGAGAGTTCAAACAGAGATGGACTCATATACCTCCAGAGGTACGTTGAATTTGCAAGTGAAAAAGGCCCTTTCTTGTGTTTTTGAGTACCAGATCGAAAACTGAAGCCCAGCTCTTGCCTGTCTTTAGAAAGCATGACTTTTCCCTAGTGATACTTTCTACAGTCTATGGTCAGTGCTCAAGGGCTGCCTCTGCCAATAACCCCCTTCTGCTTGCACAGACATTTCCATTCACATTCATTCAGTAGGTACTTATGCATTCACATAGACATATCTTGGTTTTGGTTTACTTCTTGCAAAAACAAAAATCACTGAGCTCAAAATCCTTTAAATATATGATTGTTATTTCCAGGTATTGTAGGGACTAGTCTCTTATAAGACTTTTCTTTCGCTTACCTTGTAAACAATAGTGTGGAAAACAGGGTCAAGGGAGGTGCCCTTGTCTGATAAGTTGTCTTTTGTGTACTTAAAGCCATTGGAAATGAGCTTTTGCCCAGTTTCTTTGAGCAGACCTTGTTTGTCTCTTCGTTTTCTCTAACGTTGTCTTTGGCTCAGGTCAAGGAGTACATAACTCTCACCATCTGGGACAGCAGAAAGATGACAGCAGGTCTTTCTGAAAAGTAGAAACCTTCCTTTCCACTTGAGTGAGAAATCTAATCTCATTTCTTTTAAATCCCCTTTGCCACCCAGACACATACACTTATTTGCAGGTCAGTAACAGCATTTTGACCTAGACTCTTAACCAAGCTCTGTTTGAGTTAGTGAAATAATTTACTGATTGTTAGTAAATAAGTAAAACCTGGGCCTTACTTATTTGGTACACAATGTAGACTGTAAAGGGAGAAGAATGCTGAAATACCAGGCGGATGATTTGAACAGGTTTCTTAATAGATGCAGTTTCTCTCTGTATTCTAAGGGTATAGTGTCCTAAATAGAGAAGAAAACTAGTAAATCTTTTCATCAGGGTCCTGCCTACTATTAGGTTACAAACCATAATAATTTGTTACCTTAGGTAAGGCCCTGTGTCATGATTATCATTATCATTTTGAGAAAATTCTGACTACTCCATGGACTATTTTTTGCTGCAAGTGCAAACTGTATGGAAATTGTGGCATTTCCATTCACTGATTTCTGTCAAAACCTTTACTGGTGATGGAATATCTCACTTAAGAAGACAACTGATATTTTTCTTGAGGAAATGTACACAGGTGCATAATTAATTTTCACATTGTCCTTTTCTATACTTATATTTTTTTAACCTACTCAACACGGGCCATGAGTGTTATGATTAAAAACATACAAAGGGGAACAGTGAGCATAATAACCAGCCGAGGTTCATCCTTCAGGTTTCCATTTAAACATCAGTTACCTGCATCTAGATTAATTCCTCTTCTTGCATGGTACCCTGCAACTCTGCCTACTTTCTTTTTAGCTCTCAAAACTCATATAATTTATCATCTATTGCCTGAATTTGGCCAATGAGTACAAGATTATAAAATCCAGTCTTTTAACTTGCAAAATATTCTGAATGTCAATGTCTCTCAAATTTGTATCATTGGTTTTGAAGTTCAGACTATTATGCCCACCTGCTTATTAATATTTCTACTGAGATATATGATACGAATCTCAAACTTACCTTGTCCCAGTACAAACTCTTGATTTTCTCTGTGAGTCTGTTTCACGCCCTCCATGTTCCTCATTTTAGGCAATATGTATTGAGAGTTTCCTTTATTCTAGATGCTGCTCTAAGTGCTTTACAGATATTAACTTGTTTAATCTTCATAGCAACCCTATGATTTAGGTATTATTAATATCTCTATTTCACAGAGGATGAAGCTGACATGCAGAGAGAGATACAGAGGTCATACAGTTCATCAATAGCAGACCTAGGCTTTGATCCTAAGCTGTCTGGTATCAATAACTGTATTGGCCACAGCCTAATCACTGTTCTATCCAGGATCTGTCTCAGTAAATGACACCACCATTCACCCAGTGGCTCGGGCCCAAAACCTCAGCCTTATCTTCGATTTCTCTCTTTCTCTCCACCCAATATCAAATTCATTAGCAAATCCTCTTATCTCCACCTTCTGAACATATCCAGAAAGTGGCCACTTCACAATCCCTCTATTGCCATCATCACACTCAAGTCCTCATCACCTGTTCCCTTGTCTTTTGCATCCACTCTTGCTCCCCTTAGTCAATTGCTGTGTAGCAACCAAAGTGCTTCTTTTAAAATGTAATAGTTTGTGCGTCTGCTATTTGCTCAAAACCCTGCTGTGGCTTTCCACTACATACAGAATATCCAAAGCCTTACTATGGCTGCAGGCCCAGCATGGTCTGTGTCCTCCCTATCTCATCAGACTTACTTTCTGCCACTCTTCCCTTGGTTCCCGCAAGGTTCTCCAGCTATGCTAGCCGACTTGCTATTCCTTAGACACTCCAAACAAAGTCCCATCAAAAGATCTTTGCCCTTGCAGAGTCTTCTACCTGAAATCCTCTTTCTTCAGATAGTCACATGACACTCACTTTATTGAAGCCTCTGCTCAGATGTCACCTCTTTAGAAGACTTTTCTGAATATCCTGTCTAACTCCCATCACGTACCATCCTCTTTCCCACCTTTAATTATCTCAATAGCTCTCTCTAGCTGACATTTCACTATATATTTGTTTATTGTCTTTCTCCCTCACTAGAATGTTCTGGAGGGCAGGGACTAGTTTATCATCACTGTCCCCAGCACTTAGAAAATTCCTGACTCCTGATTGTTGTGAAATAATACCTGCTGAACAAAGGAAAGAAGAACTTGTATTCTAAATACATGTGTGAATACAGGCAACTTCTGCCTGAGCTTATGTCTCCATTGTAAAATCTGTGAGGTATAAAATACCTTTCTCAGCATAATGTAGAGGAAACTCCAATACAACACTCATTTCTTCACTGCCGCTAACTACCTAAATGAAACAGAATGCCTTGCTTAAAACAAGCAAATGGCTAGATTCAGGGCACCAAGTTAGACCGCCCAGGTTCACATACGTGCTAATCCTTCTGTGCTCGTACTCTACCTTTTGATTGCTACTTATGTCTGCTGTTTCCAACAGAGACTGCAGACACTGGGTGTCTGTTGATTCCAATTAGAAAATTGTCTTCATCGCAAAGCAGCAGGGAGTTGTAGTCCAGACGTGTCCGGCATTTCCATCTTCCTCTGCTCCTCCCAGGACCCTAAACTAGTAACATGGTGTCTGGGAAAGTGATGGCAGAGTAGTGACAGGGAGAAATGAGGTAAGTATCTGTTCTTCACCCAGAGGAATGTTTAAAGGTGTCTATTGAATTCCCTTCCCGTAGAAAATAGGAAAACATCAAAAGGCCCCCTCTCCATTTCCAGCTGACTTGGTTTCACCATCTCCCCTTTTCAGTGTGAAGAAGTTTCCCCCCATATTCCTCCCGTCTACGTTTCTCAACCTCCTCTCAGCATTAATATTCCATCAGACCCCAGAACGAATACTCCCAGTAAAGCAGTTTCTGTCCTGCGTTACTGGACCTTCTGTTGGCCCAGGCACCTGAATGAAATCTGTTACTCTGCGGGCAGTGCCAACATGAAAGTGGTTTCCATGGATTGGCACTAAGCAGTGAAGTATTGACCAAAAGGAAGAACACAAAGAGGTTAAAGATGCATCATTTGAAGATCGTCGCCCCTCTCTTGCTGAATTTTTTCATAGCCTCCCAATAATGTTCATCCTTGAAATGGGCTATACTGCCCAGTCTTCCATAAAACTCGAAGAAAAATCAAGAAAATAGCAGTGAATTCACTGCTATGTAACAGGATCCTAACTGTAGCAGGGTCTTCAGAAGTTACTGTGATAATGAGAAACAATGAAACAAAACAGGTGTAAATAAATAAAACTGTCCCCCAGCCTCACACACCTTCCCTAACCATGCCCAGTATGGCAGAAACTGTTGGGTATTTAACAAAATGTGTTTGTTCACCTTTCTGGGTACACAGATGGACTCTGTTTCCCATTTACAGTGAGGTGTGGCCATGTGATGGACCCGTAGGCAACTCAATGTAGACAGAAGTGATGTATGTCACTTCAAAGCTTAGCCCATAAAACCCTCCCCTGAAAGCTCAACTACGTTCCTTTTGTCTCTCGCTAGTTGGAATGCAGACACTTCCTAGGGACTTTGGAAGCCTCCTGTTGAAGATGGCAGAGTCTCCATTGGCTTGGGTTCCCAAATCACTCCTTAGAAAAGCTGCCCTGCCAACCTCAATATGGTTACATGAGCTAGAAATGAAATTCTATTGTGTTGGAATTATAATACATTTCACAGACTATTTGTTACGGCAGTTAGCCTACCATAGTTAGTACACTGGATGTTATAACTTTTTTCTCAGTATGTGTATTTCTCTTTCCTCAGTTTCATCACAAGCTCCTTGAAAGCAGAATCTATATCTCCTATTGTATCCCCTGCAGGACCTCATACAGGGACTGGCATGGGACACATAATTAGTAAATATGTTGGTCAGAGAGTTTATGTCTACCTTTTATTCTGGGATGAGTTAAAACATGAGTAGGAACATGGCCAAATCATATGGGTTTTTCATTTTGCTTTGAAATCCATCTCGGGTATGAAGGATCTTTTATGTATAGCAGCTCAGGACTGGCATGGTCAGCGAAGTGTGACACACGTTTTTTATTATCCATAAATGGATTATCTGCTGTGACCCAGCTCTTCCATCATTCCGGCACATTCCTCCTGTCAGCAGCTGTGTCGTAGGCGCGGAGAGGGACCCTGAGCCAAGGGAGAATCAGAAACAGGTGCGGTGGGTTTGGGGGTGGGCACTTGTGTTACTGACTGGATATGAGTTGTGAATACATCTGCAAGTCAAATAAAATGTTGATTATCATTTCACTATTACATGCATTTACTTATTAACTATTATGAGACATTATCAAGAGTTGACAATAGGAAGATTTAAGTTAAGACCAGGTAGGAGCAAATGAAACTTTTTCAAGTCAGGAATGCATTCGTTTGGCATGAGATCTCTTTGAGGAAACAAGAGACATTTTATTTCTACCAGCTGGCTGCAGGTCAGGCAGGTGATACCTGGTAAATATTAAAATGCTTGTTGTAGAAGGGGATGGGTTTTACCTTGTGTCCTTGATTGCTCCGAAATAAACTCTGCCAGCCTTTATCCTCAGTGGCAGAGACCAGTGTCCTCATGAACACCCCTACCACCATTACCTTCTACTTTTCTCCCTGTCTCCAAAGACTCATTTTTGGAAAATGGTTGTGTAAACCAGCAGTTCGCAAACATTAGCATGCATGAGGCTTTGTTAAAACCAGATTGCTGGGTTCTGCCCACAGTTGCCGATTCAGTAGTTCTGGAGAGATGCCTGAGAATGTGCATGTCAAATGATGCCCATGCTGCCGGTCTTGGGGCCACACTTTGAGCTTCACTGGTCTAAACCCCTCAACCTCATTCTACGTGAGTGAAGGAATCTACAAACACGCACAAGTGCAACAGCCTTACAAGGTGAAGGATCCCAGCACCTGGGAGTGACTTTATGTGATCTTCCTTTCCCATGACACCAGATTGAGGCTGTGAAGGAGGAGAGGAGTTCTCAGGGCAGCTCAGTGAAATGTCACCTGACACCAGGGACCCACACAGTCTGTCTTTTGCTTCTCCAAATGTATTCCCTCATTTCCCCACTAGGAAAATGAACAGGTTGCCATAGAGGTGTGGGTCTCAATTTCGGTGCTCATTAGAATCACCTGGGGAGATTTTAAATACTGTTATTGTATATCCTGCTTAGAGATTCCAATATAATTGGTATGAGATAGGTCCTAGGAATCAGCATTTTAATCACATTACAGGTGATTCTAATATACACCCTGGTTGAAAACCACTGACATTTTCTAGATCACTTCCAGATCTACCAGTCTACCTGCATGCCTTCCTTCCCCATGGAATCCCACCCTGTCTACCTTTGCTCAGCCCTCAACCCTCCAGCCTAGCTGAACTCTTTGCCCTTACCTCTCTCCACATACATTGTATTCCATTCACCCTGGGACACAAAGTTGCTTCAAACCTCATTTAACTTCCCTGCTTAGGCAGAGGATGAGTCCCAAACAACTGCAGAAATTCACTGATAAAAATACAGACAACAAAATAGGGGCACTTCTAGAACTCCTGAGAAGAGTTAACTGTGGAGGCAGAGGGGAACCCATTCCTGGAAAGTAACTTTTACTCATGAAGTCACACCAGAGCCCGAAGAGTACACATTACATTTAATATTGGCTCCATATTACCTATTCTCCTGGGCTGGCCCGACCCCATTTTGTGGTGATTCCTGCAGATTGACATGTACTTTCTATGTACAAGCGACTCATGTGATAACATTTCTGCAAAGGTGGTGGATTTTGCCTGATAGGAATTCAAGTGCTACCTTAATTTTCTGTTTTACTTATCTTGGTACAGAATGTGAACTTACCCACTGTTAGCCTAAGTTACTTTCATTTCATTCTAACTCTTTTGTAAACTGAACTAGAAGCACAGGAACCTTCTTTTCTGAACTTCACTTGAAGCTTTGGTTGGTGGAGGTTTTTCAGTTCAGTTGTCATTTTTAATGAGGTTATTGTTTGGGGTTTTGTTTTCTTTGAAATGGCTTAAGTTGAGGGCAAGTTTAGTCGTTTAATTCTACCATGTGGTCTGGCCGTGAACCCAAGGCCTGAGGACTGGTGCCTTTCTGCTAATTAATTCTCGATGTCAGACATCTGGAAACCCGCCTTTTCTGCCTCATCTGAGTTGACTAATTAATTAAGCTATGTTTGTAAACAGGCGTTTTCTCCCCAGCACTTCTTTCATCATCTGTTTCTTTAGCCACAAGCTGGCGACTCCATTAAACGGTAAACTACTTGGCCAATAATTCTGTTCTTGCACAGGCTGTGGAGGTTCCTTTAGGAGGCCGCTTAGCACTGTGCAAGAAGCCCAGGCTTCGGAGTGAGGTGAATCAGGATTTAAATCCAGTTGAGCTATTTATTAATTATGTGACCACAGGCAAATTACCTGGCATCTTAACGTGTCAGTTTCCACATTTTCTCCCTGCAAAACCTACCACTTAGTCCAGTGTCTGGCACATCATTTGGTACTCTCTAAACACTGGGTATTTTTCTTTTTGTTTTTCTTTTTTGGCTGGATGGGAGCATTCATGCCACCTTCCTTGCCTTTGTCCAGGGAGTAGCTAGTTTCAAGGCACTTCCACAAACATTTTCACCTTTGTTTATCTCAAACCCATATGAGGCTATTTTTGCAAATGTTTTCACCCTCATATTTTATAGTTAGGGAATCGGTCTCTGTAAGGTTACGTGCCAATGTCCCATGGGCAGTCACAGACTGCCAGGGCCTGGCTAGGTCTTCATGCTGTTGGCTTAAAGCTCTTGCTTTGAGACCAGATATCCCCCTTCCCTTCAGTGGAGGATGTGAGATTAGATTATAAACACTGGGAGGAAAAAGTTACACAAGATATACTGAGAGCACCTGATATGGTTTGGCTCTGTGTCTGTCCCCACCCAAATTTCATCTCAAATTGTAATCCTCATGTTTTGGGGAGGGACCTGGTGGGAGGTGATTGGATCATGGGGTTGGCTTCCCATGCTGTTCTCATGATAGTGAGGGAGTTCTCATGAGATCTACTGGTAAAAGTGTTTGACAGTTCCCCCCTCCTGATCTCTCTCTCCTGCTGCCATGTAAGACGTGCCTCACTTGCCCTTCACTTTCCACCATGATTTTGAGTTTCCTGGGGCTTCCTCAGCCATGCAGAACTATGAATCAATTATACCTGCTTTGTTTATAAATTACCCGGTCTAAGGTAATACCTTTTTAGCAGTGTGAGAATGGACTAATATAGTACCTTATAAAACAACGCAATGACTTAAGGTGTCGAAATGCCTAGTAGAGAAACATTATCTGATACATGGAATACACCGACAGTCTAACTGCTGGATTTCCCATTCTATAGCATAGAATATATAGATTCCGTCATTGTCCCACCAGTTCTGGTTGGTTTGTGGGTCAGCTGTTAGTCATTGTTGTGTCCCAAAGTTATTAACCAATTTCAATAACATTAATACTTACATGTGGGTGATTTGATGTATGTTTGAGTCCCCCACCAGCCCTGTGAGATTGGAAGTAGAATACACACACACACATTATACATATATATCTTCCCACTTTGCTCACAAAGAAACTTAGAATCCCAGACTTCAAGTGGCTTGTCACATTCATAGGGCTTTCAGCAGTAGGGCCGGGCCAGAGATCTAGGACTTCCAACTGTGTGTTTGGTACTATTTCAACAATGCTACCACTAAAAAGAACTTACATGAGCACTATACTTATTTATATTAAAGCACTCTAAAGAATGTTGTGCTGGTATGTCTTTTATTTCTATCCATGCTTGTCTTTCTTCTTGCTTATTGTATTCCTTGATTTTGCCTGATACGTGTATCTTTTTCCCAAGGTAGACACATTGCAGTTAACCTCTGCTGTGTAACAACCACCTCGAAACTTAGTGGCCTCAAATAGCCATAATTTTATTACTCAGCCTTCTTTGGGTCAGCAGTTTGAATTAGAATAAGTTTGAATTAGTGGTTCTTGGGTTGGTCTCCAGGGGTCACTTATCTGTTGACTCTACCAAGGCTGAACCATCCAAAATGGCCTAATTCATGGGTCTAGTGTTGGTACTGGTGATCGGATGAGCTTCATTCTATGTTTGCTTGTCCTCAAGAAGGCTGGTCCAAGTTTTTTCAGCATTGTCAGCAACATTCCAAGAGGACAAGACCCACTGACTATCGCTCATCCAGGTCTCTACATGTGTCACATTTTTCGATATCCTATTGGGCAAAGCAAGTCACAAAGCTAAACTCAGAGTCAGTGTGAGAAAGGATTGCACAAGGGCATGAATACTGGGATATCTGTTTCATTTAGTTACCACGAATATGATAATCTACCATAAATGAATATAAAAATAATATCTACCTTATAAGACTATTCTGAAAATTAAATTTCATACTGCATGTGTTTTGCTCAGCATCATCTCTGACATAGTAAATACTCAATAAATATTAGTATTATTGGTAGAATCATCATTATCTATTATTAGCTGCCAGGAGCCGGTTCCCTTTTTGAAATCTTGTTGTTATTTGTTTAGCTAACATTTATTTAGTGCTTACTATGGTAATCTTCCCTATGCTAGGTGTTGGGGATACAAGGAAATGATAATATTCAGTTCCTGCCATTGAGGAACTCATAATCTACTGGAGGAGACCAGACACATAAGCAGTTAGATATAAGATATCATGGCAAGTTGTGAGGCTGAGATATGCACACGGTATTTTGGCAGTACAGAGGAAGGATACCTAACCCTTTAGTCCAGCCAAGGAGTGTAGTAAGAAAACTTCTTGGCATAGATGCTACTGAGCTGAATCCTAAGTGAAGAGCTGTGTTGTTCAGAAGACCAGGGGTTTAAAATAGAGGATTTGGCATGAGTAAAGACATTCAGATAAGAAACAGCATTCTGTGTTATCAAATGAAATTAAAAGGCTAGGAATCCTGAAGAGATAAGCCGAAAAAGAAACAAAGGCAGGGAGGCGAGAGAGAGAGAGAGAGCAAAAGAGAGAGGGAGAGAAAGGTAAAGAAAGAGGAGAAGGAGGAGCAAGAGGAGGGAAGGAGGGAAAGAGGAAGGGGAAAGAGAAAGGGTGAAACGTGGGGAATAAATGTGTACTTTTCCAAAGTTAGATATTATTCTGTAGGTGAATGAGGAGGCCCTGACAGGCTTTGAGAAGGGTAAGGATGCAGTCAGATCTGCAGTTTAGAGCGATCACTCTGGGGTTCACGTGGAGCATGAATGGAGGTGGGGAAACCATTAGGAGTAATGCAGAAATCCAGGCAAGAGACAGAGTATCTGTGAATGGAAGTCAAGGTAGGATCCTTTCTATTTCTACCCTCCATAGCTAAGAAAAGCATTTCCATGAGAGATGGAATGACCTTGGATATCCTAGTTTGGGAGCCTGTAGTCTAGAATATCTGACAAAAAAACTATTTTCTTCATTCTTTACCAATATTCTTATCTACCAAATTGACCTTTATTATCTAGGAGGAGTGGTAGACCCTGGGCAATCTTACAGTGAGTGTTATTGTTAAGTATTTAGTCTTGTTTTGGATGGCCCTGGTGAGGTGTGAGGAAACTGTTCTATCAATTTGGCAGGTCACCTTAGAGAGAACAGTAAGTATGTTCTTAGACACAGATCCTTCAAGCCTTTTTTTTCTTGTCTTTGTGGTCTAGGCTTCTAAAATTATAATGTATTTTAAATGACTTTGACCTCTTCCATTTGTACTCCCTCATTGCCTCAGTAATTCTTATGTGTCTCTTCAATGTTTATGCCTTGTTACTTTTCATATGTATTCACAACCTTATGTCTTGGATTTCCTGGATGATCACACTTTCAACTACATTGCTTCATTGTCCCAGAAAGCACATTCATAATTATCAGTGTTTACATTCAGATTTGTGGTCCGGAAAATATTGTCATTATACTTATGCAATATGTCCCCTTTCCAGAATGCTTCTCATTACTTTCTTTCTGATACTTTTGTATGGGCACCCTGCAGTGATAAAAGCAGCTCTCTGCAGTCTCATCTGATGAGGTCCTGCTGCAGTCCAGCTACATGTTCTAGCTCCAAAAAAATTTGCTTGAGAACCAATTTTGCTTGTTTGATTGGTTTAGTAAATATGCAATGATTTGCATCACTATTCATTAGTGTCCCAAGCTATATCTGAGAGGGGTTAGTCCAGTATGTCTAAGATCTATCAGTAGATTCCTGCATATTTTCAAGAAACTTTTCTTTAAACCTATTGAAAACACTTGAAATTCAGAGGAGGATCATGAAGAGGGTGTGATGAGACTGATCAGGAGGCAAGGGGCAAAGCAAGCTGGGGACCAGTCCAGTAAGCCTTGTTTGAAGAGCAGTATAATCATTTCTGACTCCCAGTGCTCTTCTGCAACAACCTGGTACCTTCTGGATGGTGGCACTGTCCACTCAGTGCCTTTCATCCTCCTGCTTCTCTGGGCCCCTAGACCATCTAATGCTATGGCAGGCCCAAGGCACACAGAACTGCCAAGGAGAAGAGGACAGGCAGGTATTCTAGATCAGCATCATTTATTAGACATTATTACGACATGCCTGATACTGTTCTCTGCATTTTATGTGCCTTGTGGCACATATTATTAATATTAATATGTGGCACATAATGTTAATATTTGTGGCATTGAGGAGTGGTAAAAAAACAAAGGCTTTGGTGTCAGACTGCCTGTGTTCGAATCCTGTTTCTGTCATTTACTTGGTTTGGGGAACCCCTAAGTGGGGGTCTTAAAGGACCCTTCTGGGTTATGAGCTGTTAATCCTGGGAAGGAACTTGTAGAAGGAGTGCATGGGGAGTAGAAGGGGAGACGGAAGGCATGCAAATGACTGCACCTGGCAGCAGGGTCTGGCACACGGACCAGGTGTTAGGAGATGCCAAGTGACCTGCTGAGTGCATTTGGCTGTGACTGTAGACTCTGTGGCTGTCCAAGCACCCCCACAAGGCCTGGCCAGGAAGAGAATGCAGCCACAGGTCACTAACCAAACAATAGGAACTCCAGCCCATTGGCCCTGCCTAAACCCAAGACTCAAATAGCTTGAGTGGAGGACCCCTGCTGCTTCTTCCTTTGGCGAGACACTTGTTTAGGAATGACTGAGGAATCTGCCTGTCACTTGCAACCCAACTTACTTCTTGGCTCCTGAGATGTTCACAGAAATTGGCGATGATAAATGTCACTACTGCCACCACAACCACTGTCATTTACTCAGGGCTCACCATGCTCTGGGCACTTTACAAAGCACTTTATGTACATTATTTTATTTAATTTTCATCAGAACCCCACAGATAGTTATATTGCCATTTATGAATGAAATACACAGTGCATTATGAGAATTGTTTTGATTATAAAGAATAGACACACAACTTGAACCAGCTTAAGCAAAAGACAACTTTATTGTAGGATACTGGATCATCTCAACAGAACTCACAATGGTAATGTGGTTGAGCCCCCAGAAGAGCCATAAACCAGGACTCTGATGCTGTCATATATCTCACTCATACTCTCACTTGTATTTACTTTTCAGTGGCTTCTGGCTTCATTCTTCTCTTCCCATAGGTCAGTTTCTCCATAGGCTACAAAATATGGCTTCCCAGGGCTTCTGAATTTTACATATTATAGCTTATGCCACTAGAATGAAACTGACTTAACATTCTCCTGGGTCCTACCAAAAATCCCAAGGATTTGATCCAGCCAGTCAGGTGCCCCAACTCCTCAACCTCTCAGCTGTGGCTGGATCAGTGGGTAGACCAGGGGGTGAAATAAAATGGCAACCTCCACAGGACCACATGGTTGGAGTTGAGGAAGGGGCACTTCACAAAAGGAGGAGATAAAGATTTACAGTGAGGGGTGAGAGGGGAGAGTGAGTCAGAAGGAGAGGCAGGGATGGCTGGTTGGTAGCCCAACAGTAGCCATCCACAACACAGGGTTAAAAAAATTAAGGAACTCATCCAGACTCACAGGCAACCAATGATGGGAAAGCAAGTATTCAAATTAGGCATTTCTGACTTCAAAGTCTACGTTCCTTACTAATATGACAAATTAGAATAAAGTAGGGTGAATGAATGAGTGAATACACACATACATACATATTTGCCTAAGTACTAATGAAGACCTTGCCAAGTCAGTGCTCAAATCCAGAGAGTCACAGTTCAGAATCGTCCAACACTACACACTTTTGCTCTATTCTCACAACTGTCATTTGAGAATAAAGGTAGAGAGTAATGACAAGGTAACCTGATGACAAGCAGTGTCAGTGATTGCAGCCTATGGCCCAGTTCCCAAAAGCAGATTCTAACAGCACCCCTAGAACCCAATCATCATTTATCAGTCAGCAGGTCAGCATTGCTGCTGAGCTGTGGTCTAGAATAAGCCAAGGCCTTGGGCATGATGCATACATGTCCAGGAGGAAGCTGATTCCAAGGGAGTGGTCTGTTTGACAGGTTCCTCACTGTGTCCTGCATATTCCAGAAGATGGTTTGGGACCCAGTTTTGTTGTTTCAGGAGACAGGTCTTCATTGGAAGAAGGCATATCAAAGGTGAAGGTAGAGCTCAGCTCTCACTAATTGAGCTCCTTTAAGTCTAAGAATAGGACTCTGAGGATTATGGCTTCCCAAGGATGGAGAGTTGTGGCTTGGAGTTTTTGAGCCCTTGTGCCAAGAGGCATTAGATACTTCAGGAAATCCTGCTGAATCTTTCCACCTATTTGGGCCTGTTTAGCAAACTGTTTACAAAATTCTCTGACCTAAAAGAATTAATGTTCTTTTCTAAAATGGCATCTTGTCCCAGGGAGGAGTTTATGGTGAGGCACCACCTCGCCCAGTGGGACTCTTTGGATTCAAGACCTTTGGTAAATTCAGAAGAGTACTAGCATTTTTGTTCCTGTGATTTGTTTTTATTTGCACATGAATTAAAATAGTGAATGAAACCAAAAGAACCTCATCAAGTTTACCCTGATGTTTGGAAAAAATTGAGTTAAAAGCTTGGAGTTTGTTCAGTATTTCCCCCTTGACAATTGCAAGCCACTTGCACAAAAAAATTACGTTTCTGGGAGGAAGTCACATTAAGGAGCTGCACTGATGTTTTCAATTGTAGTAGTAATAGTTATAATGAGGAGGAGGAGAAAAAAATAGCAGATACTTGCAGAAAACTAATGAGCCAGGCACAGAGAGATTAAATAACTCATCCAAGGTCACACAGCTTGTCAGTACCCTGCCTCCCACTGCCACCTGCCACCATTCTGCCTATCTGGCCCCCATTATGAACTTCAGTTGCCACTTGTCATGAACCCTTTAGACACAACCATCAGGGATCTTGGGAGACTAGGGTGAGCTGAAACAGACTCTTCTACTCTCTTAGATCACAGTAAGTTTGCAAAGAATATAGAGGTCATAAATATTTTCTTGGTAACATAGCATGGTAAAAAAAAATATGAGCTGCTAGAGTCAAACAAAACAGAGATAAAATTCTGGTCCCTCAACGAGCCTTGGGCTTTTGGGTCTATATTGTAGGCAATTAATAATATCCACCTTTTTTAGTGACAATGAATTGATAGACCTCTGCGAGAAGTGCCTGGCCCTCGGCCTGGTCCCTAATGGCTCTAATTACTCTAATATGATCACATCTCCATCCGTGGCGTTATCTGAAATGACCATAACTGCTCTCTGGTGCTGAGGGAATCAACAACTTCTATTCCTGGCAGGTAAGTCTGCTCTACCTCCCCCATTTTCCCATTCCTTCACTCTCCAGAGTAGGAAAGATGGAAGGAGGGATAAGCAGAGAACAGGAGTCACTCAGAGGGCAGTGCCCAGCAGCAACAATGGGTACACACAGCGCTCAGGGGGCCTGGACTCTCTTGGAGAGACAGGGCTCAGCCAGGGATAGCATCTGAGGCCTGAGATGGCAATGGATGTCTCAGTGTCCCTTGGGGAGCCACGCAGGTGCCAGGCAGGGTTGGCTGGATGGGCTTCCCTTCAGCATGTGTACCCAGAGCCTGTGGTCCCCAGCTTAGTAAGTGACGAGGCAGTCATCGGCCAAAGGCAGTCATGGATCAAATTTAAATATGGAAATTATTTTCAAGCACACTTTTCAAAAACTGAATTTCTAAACCTAGATGTCACTGAATATGCAAATAATTAGGAGAAGAAGCATTAAAGCCATGGCAGTGGCCTTTTTAGATACTCACTGCAGCAGATTGTGCCATTGCACTTAGAGCAATTCACATAGAACTGAGTCTGTCCAAGGTAACCTTATAATCAGGAAGGCTGAAGAGAAACAGAATGAAGCAGGCTTTACATCTTACATCATTTTCATGGATGAAACAACACTGGAGGGAGATCTAGTGAAGGCTTTGTGGAGGGTGTGCAATGACATCAGTCATTAATTTACTGAGCACATAGTCGTTATTCATGCCATTACAAGGGACAAAAGGAGGCATCTAATATAGTCCCTGCCCTCGAAGGGCTTAAAGACCAATTCAGAGACATGAATTTTGAAATACAGCTAACATTTTAATATGATAGTTAAAGGGAGAGGTTGACCCACAAAATTATTACAGGTGATCAAATAAGAAAACTCTTTCTCTGGGCTGGGGTGATCAGGGACAGTATCATGGCAGTGGAGAGGTCTGGGAAGGGCCAAGGAGAATGCAGAACATTCCTAAAACATGGAAAGGGACAGACCTGTGGGCAGGGGAAGGCCATGTGCAACAACAGAAAGCAAAATGGCATCTCTGTCATGTGCAGTATAGGAAAAGCTACATGCAAAAGTATACTAAGACCAAAGGAGGACACTTTGGGAGTGGGGTAGATTGTTTTACAAGTCAGATAGGAAACCAAATGCTCCATTTAAAAAGACATATTATGTTTTACTGCAAAAGAAAAACAGTAAAATTTTGTGCACAGAAAAACGACCAGTCAGAAGACAAATCTCAGAGTGGGAAAAATGTTTTAAGCATACCTGACAGATGAAGGGTTACTATCGTAGTACACCAGGAGCTCTTCTCTATGAACAGATAAGACAAACAACTCAATAGAAAATGGAGAAAAGATGTGACTAGAGGGTAAAGGAGGAAAACCTAAATGGCTAAGAGATATAGAAAGGTGCTTGAGCTCACCGTGAGGCAAGGAGATGAACATTAGAGCAGGAAGATATTGTTTTTCATTCTTCAGATTGGCAAGCATTTAGTAGTGATAAAAACTTAGTGCTGGTGAGAGTGTGAGCAGGATGCACTCTTGTGCTTTGCTTATAGGAATTTCAATTGTTGCAAACTGTTGTATTCTGGCACCATTGAGAATATTTTAAAACATACATATCTTTTTGTTCCGCTTTTTCATTACTGGGAATTGATGCCTTAGAAATACCAAGATTTGTATTATGTCTTTTGGTTAATTTTTTGGAAATATCATAAATATCATAGGGGTATGCTTGAATAAAGCAAAGCACATTCATTATAATAGGCTACTATGCAGTTCTTAAAAGGAGTTAGATCTACTATTGGAAGAAATTCCCTACAGAGGTGGGAAAAGTAAGTGGCAGAGAAATGTGTGTATTATGATTCGATTTAGGAAACACACATACATACATACAGAGTCACACAAATCCCCTTATTTGTGTATATGTAGATGTATTTTGAATGGATACAGATAGTGCAGGACCATACAGTGCCAGAATGTTCACTTGGTTACAAAGAAACCAGGGGGAGAGGTGGTGCTTTAGTTTGAATGTGTCCCCCAAAGTTCATGTGTTGGAAACTTAATCCTCTATGCAACGTTGTTGAGAGGTGGGACCTTTTAGAGGCAATTAGGTCCTGAGGCTCTGCCCTCATGAGTGAATGAATGATATTATCACAGTAGTCGGTTGCTTAACCAGAGAGCGGATTTGTTATAAAAGTGAGCTTGGCCCTCTCCTGCTCTCTCTCACACACATACTCTCTTGCCCTTCTGCCTTCCGTATGGGATGATGCAGCAAGAAGGCCCTTGCCAGATGCCAACACCTTTATATTGGACTTCCTAGCCTCTAGAAGTGTGAGGGATACATTTTTTAAAAAATTAATAAATTACCCAGTCTGCGGCATTTTTTTATAGTAGCAAAAAACAAAGTAAAGATAGGTAAATAGAGAAAAATAAAGATTGAGCAAAATGAAGTATTATCATATACTCAAACATTAAAAATCCTCAGACTGAAGATGTATAGCTTTGGGGGTAGGGAAGCGAGGGTGTCCTCCTGTCCTCGGATTTCTGCTCTATTCGGAGTCTGCAGGACAGAATGGGATGCAGAATTTGGGCTGCCTTGCAGCGACTCTGTCTGTTCCTTTAGCTTGCTCAGGGAAATAGCATGTAGCTTTAAGTTTCACATTTTAAAAGTCAGATGAAGGCGTAAAATAAGCAGCAAGTGTTTTGCGTTAGATCCAGATGTCATCTCAAGCAAAAAACAAAAATGCTTTGATTTTTGAAAAATAACCTTTGACGCCTAAAGAGGCTCTAATAAGTGCTTTTGTTCCAGAATCTTAAAAAAATGACTTTCTGTGCAGATGAGAGAGGTAGCCCGAGGAGACCGATGTCCTTTGCTAATCTGTGCAAGGACTGCAGCGGCCGCAATACCCTGCCCTGTTCCCCTCTCCCTTCTTCTCAATGACACATTCGCCCTTCTGCTCACATCAACTGTTCATGGTAGAGGGACAAACGTGGGGGCTTCAGAGAGGAACATGGTCTCTGTGGTCTTTTTTAATGTGTGGCCTTGTCAGGGTGCTAATTTGTGCCAATTTCACTGGCAGTAATAGAGGAATCTGTTAGCAGAAGGAAGACTTTGAAGTCTAAAAGCATTACAGATTAGTTCCCTAGAATTTTCCTAAGGGAAGCCTTATGAGCCAAGTCCACTCGAAGATACTCCACAGGTTTGTAAGGTAGACTTCCTTCCGAGGAGAAATTCCCAGCTATTCAGCCTGTACCAAGAGAACCAAACCAGAAACTCCAAAACATCACTCCTTGTTTTTCTGAAAAAAAAAAAAAAAAAAAAAAATTAGGCAAATATTTTTTTTTTCTCTTGAGAAAGATGATTTTGGCCCTCAAGAGATCTTTTTAAATATTAGAATGGCAGATAACTGAATTTTTTGTAGACAGATGTTGTGAAATGTGCTTGTGGTAATGATGTTTGTTTAGTGTTTCCCTCAAAGGAATTCTGAGTGCTTTACAGTCATTTTCTTCATTATTTCTTAAGGTTTTTTATTTTCCTGATCCTATTTTAATCTCAAGCATAAATTCTTCCTTCAGTTCTTCTCGCTACATTGTCTCTGAAATATCTCCTGTTAGCCTCATGTTCTACTACTGTCTGCACTTCCAGGATTGTATACTCACACCACTTCAGACATCCTTTCAAGATGTTTGCTTGGTATCTCCGGCTTCTCTTTCTCTATTTACTATTTTTATTTGCTCTTTCAAACTTTTCCATTTATATTTTTCACCATACTTTCTCCCCCTTGAGAGAAGGATTGCTTGAAATACACCTTCTTCTTCTACATAATTTTTTTTTCCTTTTTTGTTAATTTTAGTTGTTTACTCATTTCTAACCTGCCTTGCTCCATAAAGAATTGGCAGTGACTATCTAAACATGTTCTTTAACATGAGCCCTGTTGGTTGGAATTGGAAATCTGATATTCGTAGATTTTCTTTTTCAAAAAAGTTTCACCTTTCAGTACTCAAGGAATTTAACTTTCCTTCTCATTTCTTTTCTTGTTTCCTTGAAGAAACAAGAAAAAAAAAATCACGACTTTAAGACAAGTTCATATTTTGTAGAAACAAATTGGATACTGCTATCCCTTCAAAAAGTAACCTCTAAAAGCACCTCATCATTGGGCTTTAATCTGTAGGACGTAGAGAGCCCCTGTCGTAAAGAAATTATGATCATGAAATTATGTGGAAGGCACCTCAGAATTCCATACACTTATTTTTACAGATGCAGAAACTGAGGCTCACAGTGCTTTAGAAATGTGTTTATAGTCTCAGAAATACTCAGAGACACGTTTCGAATTCATTTAGAAGACAAGTCACCTGGAACATTTAAAAAATCATTAAAGAAGGTAGTAGATAGCATGAAATGATGAATAACTGGGTTCCGGGCAGTGGTGAGCTGGTAGATGTTTAACAATAGGGGCTGGGGCTGGACAGAGGGAGCCTGATTGATAGTGTTTGCCACCTTCATGGTGCCCACGCCAGTTTCAAGCTACCAGCCTGACACCCTTGAACCAGGAGTTGGGAAGAGATGAGCATAATCCAGTCAGCTCTCGAGAGTGGCAGAGATCATCCAGCTACAGTGAGTAGGCCCTTAAGGAGGAGAACTGTGCTAGACCATTGCTCCCCATGCCTCAGACCTTACAGTTGTGAAGAATAATCCATTTTCATTTAGCCTCTGCACCACTCTGCTCCTTCACTCTTGCTCTTGCTTTGGCAGATAAATAATCTTACCTCCTCAGCTATCATTTACATTTCAAGCCCCAGCTCAAAATGAGGATCTGTGAGATTTCTTCTGATTCTTTTGGAAATCGTCACTTCTACTCTGAATGCCAGAGTACTTTATTTATATATTTTATTAGAGTAATTACCAAAGCCTAACTTATCCATGGATAGTGGATATTAATTATCAAAGCCTATTATTGTTGATGGATAGTGTCTTTTCCCTCTAGACTGTCCTTGGAGGAAAAGGAACATGTCTTACTCCTTCCTTGTCAGAGAAGCAGTACAGTGTGGTGGGTAGGAGCCCAAGCTCTGGAGTCAGACTGCTCAGCTTCAAGTTCCTTACCATGGGACCTTGGGCAAGTCATCAAACCCCTCTGTAGCCATCTGTAAAATGAAACATTAAATGTGAGTCCCAATATCAGAGGCTCACTGTGATATAGTGAGATTACTAGATATGGTCAGTGCCTAGCACATCTATGCCCTCAATAAATGCAACCTGGTATTGTTACCTCTAGCACACAGCCCAGTGCCTGGCACAGAATCAGTGTGCAATTGGTGGTGGTTGAAATGAATGGACTTGAAGTAAGGATATGACCCAGCTAACTCGGTAGGAAGTTGGGAAAGGGTGTGATAAAGGGAACTGCATGAACAAACTATTGTTGGAGAAATGAGAATGATATATTTAATAAAAATCAGTAGGTTATAGAATTATAGGATCAGAACCCAGGTTTCCAGCTGTGGTATGATGAACACAGAGAAGGGTAGGATCATTCGTACCTTCCCTTCACCCCATATGCTAGATGATGTATGTCTATAAATATACCATTGTTATTGCAATAGCTTTTGTAGACTGCTGATTGAAATATCTCATTTTCGATGCTGTGCAATTGCTTTTTAAAACATCAAAATGCTAGATTTTGAGTACAAATACTGTTACATTTCAATTTGATTCAGTCCATCATTCCAACTAATTCATATCTCCTCGAAACTTGATTCTGCAATGCAGTTTATCTTTCCTCCTATCTAGTTTTCTGCTGTCTGCAATTTTGTAAGCATGACTTCTATTTTGTTTTCCAAAATACTATCCAGGCCGCTTCTAAGAACAGAGTCCCCTGACATGACACTAGTGACTTTTTCTATGTTGGCAGTCATTCATTAAACAATCTATTGTTTTCCTTTTTGGGTACAGATTTTAAACTGCTTTCAAATCTATCAAAGTGTGCAATATCCATATTGTTCACAATAGTATCTGAGAAACTCTGCCAAAATGTTATGTATGTAGCATTTTTTCCACAGATATAGTAAGTCTATTAGAAAAGAAAATGCAGCTAGTTTGTTGCAAAGTGTTCCTGATTAATCCATGTTAGCTCTTAATACCAACAACTTCCTTTTCCAAGTTGAACTAAGGATTCATGATGTAAAATAGTGAAGTTAACTGTATCAAGGTAGGCTAGACTCAACCTACAGACTTTGACTATCTAGGTGAGAAATTTGGGCACAATTCTGAGGACAGTGAGAGATTGTTGAAATTTTTGATTCAGGATTATATGACAAAATTGTGTTTTCTGGCAGCAGTGTCCACAATGGACTCTGGGGGGACCTTTAGTGAGATTTGAAATTTCCTGTAATAATCTCAGAATGGGCCGCTGGGCTATATTAGGCTAGGCTAGTAGCAATAAAGATAGAAGAGAATAAATTTGGATTTAAGAGAAAAAAAGTCAAAAGGGACTATTGAGGGAAGATGATAGGAAATAAATAAATAAATAAATAAATAAATAAATAAATAGGTACTTTAGGGCTTCTCAACCTTTTACACATTATTGAAGGTGCAGAATATAAAACCAATTTGGCCACTGGGGTAAATAGGCCTGTTTGGGGATGGGGTACCAATGTCTGGGGCCCCCAGGACTAAGTCTCTCCTCTCCCAATTCCTACCTGCCCCAACTGGCAGAGGACATTAGTATCTCCACTGGCTGCAGAGCCATTTGGAAATTTCTGTTTTAGAAATAAGTAGTCTTAGTAATATGAGAAAAAATGTCTTGTACTAAAATCAGGATCAACAGTTCAGAGAAGTCTATATACATGAAGGAAAGCAAATGTTTGGTTCGGTGCATGATTCTGAACAAAGAAGCAAAACATCATTTATACCCTTGAAAGAAAACCAACCAGCATCAGTCAAACAGGGACTGTGTAGGTACCAAATAAGATTGCCCAAGCCACCAAGCCACTGCTTGCATTATAATCATGCAGTAACACAAGGGCAGGGGCTGTGCAGGCTACTGGACAAAGAAACCAAGAAGGAAGGAGTCTGGGTTTTGCATTAATTTGGAAATCCAAGCCAATTTGCTTGAAAATTTACGAAGTGCTACCAACTTGTTGCTTCTTATTGATTTCTGTAGTTAATAAATTAAGTAGTGCTGTAGTTCCTGGTGCCTCACCTGTTCTACTACTTTATATTGCTGCATGGAGGAAATCATAGATTGAGAAAATGTAGGTGCTTGCAATCCATAATTCCTTATGATAATTGAAGATGCTCAGTTATAGAAAATAAGCAAGTATTCCCTCTTTCTCCATTAAACTCAATGAGACAGAGAGATCAAGAGCCCCCCGATAAAGCCATGTCAATTCCCTTATAAATAGGAATGAGTAGCTCTTCTGAAAAATAATGGAACCCATACATTTCTCAAGATGGTTGCCAGCAGGCCGCCACGTTCATGATTCAGGGGCACTGGCCTTTCACATTGGAGTCCATGTGGATGGTGCTCCCTGGTGTTGGGGCACTCAGCCTGTGTGGCCATAGGTGGTGGCTCACAGAGAGACATATCTGATTCATCCCAGGGCTTCCACCCAGCCCAGGAGGTGCACGTCTGCATTGACCCACGTTCGTCCCCAGCCTAACTGTGCTCCCTTCCCAAACAGTGTTAGTATTCTTTAATCCCAATTTGTAATTTTATTCCAATTCAGATCCACCTAGCTCTCCCCACTGGATCTCTTCTACAGTCAAAGCACATCCTTTTGGCTCATTTGCTCCCATTGTTCTGTTGACCTTTCCACAGCTATCCGCTGCTCTCACCATCATGCTCCTTGTTACAGTTAAGTAGAAAAAACTGGCAGCCACACATAATGCAGGCAACTCCAGCATCCTCACAGCACTTACTGCACAGTGCTGCAAGGTATTTGTTTACATATCTGACTCCACTCACTATGAGCTTCATGAAGGACAGAATGATGCTTCTTTGAGCCATGGGTCTTGGCAGGGTGCCAGCACATAGTAGGTTCTCATTTAATGTTTGGTAAGTGAGTGATAATTGAATGTATTGCCTTTCTTACATTTGGACACAGTAGTCTCATTTGGGGCATATGACTAGAGAGAAGAAAAAGTATTCCTCTCTCTAGTTTGTACAATGTTGGCACTTGTTGGTTTTTGTTCAACTGCTTCCTGGAATTATTCAGACAATACAGGGACAGGCTGTTATGTTGTGGCCAGAGGTTTCTGATTCTCGTGTTCATCCTTGTGCAGGTGGGGAAGTGGAAAGACAAGTCCCTGCAGATGAAGTACTATGTGTGGCCCCGAATGTGTCCAGAGACTGAAGAGCAGGAAGATGACCATCTGAGCATTGTGACCCTGGAGGAGGCACCATTTGTCATTGTGGAAAGTGTGGACCCTCTGAGTGGAACCTGCATGAGGAACACAGTCCCCTGCCAAAAACGCATAATCACTGAGTATGGCATCCTCTCAATGACTTTGGGTGGCATGGAAGAGTCGGCTTTGATGCACCTGTTAGCACTTGGCTGGCCTGAGACCTGAGGCATGAGAACTGGGCACTGTGTCTGATTTCTAGTTGTTTTTGATCTGTGGGATTACTGGCAGCCCTCTGGTCTAATGTCCCATTCTGTCCAGATGGTGACCTGGGAAAATGATGGCTAACTTCCTATGCTAAACTTTCTCTGGTCTTGCTTGGCCTCAATGATCAGGGCCTCAAGTTTATAGAGACTTAAGTTTACTTCTGGTTTTCAAATATGTTTTCTTGGGCCAACATGCCCCAAAATCTTGAGAGTTAGAACTATTTTTTGAAAAATATAAAACTAATCTATGCTTTTAAAAGTCAGGATAATGGTTCTCCTTGGTGTGAAGTGCCTAGAGTGGGAAACAAGAGGCCTCTTGGGTGCTGGTAACTTTTCTGTATCTGGATCTGGGTGCTGATTAAAAAGAGGAGTTCAGTCTGTGAAAATTCATTGAACTGAGGCCTTCAAATATGCACCCTTTTCTTATGTATTTTGTACTTCAAAGGTGAATTAAAATTAAGAGGAAACATATCTCCATGTGATGAGATAATGAGAATAGTGCAGGTCTGCTGTCTGTCTTATTTCTTCACTCGAGTCTAGTATAAATTGTGCTGAGCTGTGAAGGGGGTCTGCTTCGGGATTGGAGGTTTTTTAATGGCAAAGGGTAATAAATGTTGCCTTTTTGTACAAAGCCTTTTTGTTCATTTGTTTTTGTTTCTTTAACTGGCTAGGAATAAAACAGATGAGGAGCCGGGTTACATCAAAAAATGCTGCAAGGGGTTCTGTATCGACATCCTTAAGAAAATTTCTAAATCTGTGAAGTTCACCTATGACCTTTACCTGGTTACCAATGGCAAGCATGGGAAGAAAATCAATGGAACCTGGAATGGTATGATTGGAGAGGTGAGTGTCCACAAGGGCTGTTTCCATTTTCATTTATTTTCCTTCTTTTAAATATATGTTTTAAACATGCTCACTTTATGCATTTCAGAAAATACAAAATGGCAAATAAGATGTATTGTTCCCACTATATAAAGAAAACCACAGCTAGGCTGTATTTTCCTCGTGGTGGTCCCTTGCCCTCTGAATGTTTTAATTGGAGGATTGCGCCTTTCTCTTAGGTGGTCATGAAGAGGGCCTACATGGCGGTGGGCTCACTCACCATCAATGAGGAACGATCGGAGGTGGTCGACTTCTCTGTGCCCTTCATAGAGACAGGCATCAGTGTCATGGTGTCACGCAGCAATGGGACTGTCTCACCTTCTGCCTTCTTAGGTAAATGATGGGTTTGCTGGTGGAAGGAAATGGACATATGGATGGGGAAGTGAAATAGGGAACAAAGAAGGAGCACATGGCCAGGCTCTTCCAGCTAGGAGGTGGTTTGCTAGGAGCTCAACTCAGTCAGGGACTTCACTTAGGGGACTTCAAGATTAATTACTCTCAAACATGAAAACTGATGAACACCCAGAAAAATAGGAAAGCATAATGCCGTCTAAGAAAGCAGTACTGGACTGGTCCTCAGAGGGCCTACTGTAGTCCCATTCCTGCCATTTAGTCAGCATGTGACCTTGAGCAAATTTGCTCTATCTGGGGACTCAGTTTCCTCATCCACAGGAGAAGTCATTTCAACCAGGCTGATCTCTGAGGCTGCTTCCTGCCATAATAATTTCTAATTCTGGATATCATTGAAATATCTATTTATTTTTAATTATCTGCAAGAATTGTGCTCAGTGCTACCAAAAAAGGTTTTTTGTTTCCACGCAAATTTTCTGAGGCTTTGCCAGATAGAGCTGATCTGATTCTTCCTCCCACCCCAGCGCACCCCTCCCCCTACCATTCTCTCCAGCATCACTTAAATGTCAAAAATCTCAGATGTGATATAAGACTGGGTGAGATGAGGCCAAGATTTCAGTTAGATGAGGTATTTTGTGAGCTCATACCCCATACTTTTTTCAGGGGCCATGGAATGAGGGGTTGGAAAACAAAACGTCACCTTGAAAACAGAACACTGGGCTAGCAGAAAGGAGACTGGGTTTGGCCTAAACAAGCCGTAAGCCCCTGGACGAGTCACCATCTCTCTAAGGGACATCAACATTTTTTAAATGGGGCTATTACAGTAGACAGTGACTAACATTTCTTTAAGCTCTAACCATAGGGAATTAATTCAATTAATGCACTGCAAAGTGGAGTTATAGGCTCCATAGAATTTTTCTATAAATTACTCAAATTTCTTAGCTAATCTTCTTACTCACAGTGAAGCAAATTCCAGCCTTGCCAATTTTATGTGAAATGTGATTAGATAGTACACACTGTATGCAGTAATTCTCATAGCTGCTGTACGTATTTTATTTGCTTTTTTTCCTGTGCAAGGATAATTGGAACATTAAGAGATATAAACAAAACCACATTCTAATTCTAACCTTGTCAGTACAGCACTACCTTAACTTCTGAACTGGCAGAGCCAGTGGTACATTAATATATCACTGGAATGGCATAGAAATGTCAGGCAGGGTGTGTTTATGTCTGTGTTCAGAGGAGGAGCAGTTAGTGATAGGGATAAGAGAAGCCAACATTTATTGAGCACCTACTATATAATGTGCCAGGCATCATTGTACACCCTTTGGTAATATTAACTCATAAAATGTTATTATACCCATTTTATAGCTTAGGAAACGGAATCTTAGACATATTAAGCCATTTTCCAGCAGTCTCTTAGCTGATAACTGGCAGCTCTAGGATTAAAATCCAGCCATGGTAGCCTTCAGAACCTGTGTTCTAGTACAAATAAGGCCTTTTCAGGGTTCAGCCCATAACCCAGGAACCAGCATGGGGGACAAAGTGCAATGTAATAAAATGAAAAAACACAGGCTTTTTGGCTTAGTTTGTAACTTGACCCTGCCACTTTCTGAGTATGAACTGGAAAGAAGCTTGACCTCTCAGTCCTAGTTTACTCCTCCATAAAATAAATAAGGTAATCCCTAATGAAAGGGCCATTAGAAGGATTATATATACAGTATGTGGTAAAGTACTTTCTAAATTGTAAAGGCCGAAACAGACGATGTATTTTGTGTATAGAAAGTTTCCCTGGGCCTAATGGGAGGAAAAGACCATAGAGGTGATGCTTTTACTCAGTTATTCCCCAATCTTAGACAAAAGAGAAATCAGGGTAGAATTGCAATCAATTAGAGTCAAGTGTGCAGAGGTTTTCTCTGCACCTCTGGAGAGAGCCTTTGAATTGTACCTATTACGCTCGCATCTCTAGCTGCCATTAAAAGGTTTTGCATTTCACAGTTGGTGTGTTAAGCACTGGGGCTTTATCAAGATCTTTTTAAAATTGATTAAGTGAGCAAGCTTTTACAATTCCTTTGGGAGTTTGATAATAAAGTAGGTTTCAGAGTAAGAAATATATTTTCTAATTTTCAGCCAATTTTTCCCCTTTTTAAACTTCATCTTTATTAATGATTTGGAAGATGGAGAAAACAGCATGTTAATTCACTTAGTTATGAGTTTACAATGTGCTGTGACAGCTAAAAAGGCCAGAACTATTTTGAGACACAATTGAGGGAGCATTGTATCATGGGACAGAATAGTGATTGTCCCTTTTTATAGGCCTTCACAGAGATGGCTTCTGGAATATAGTATCTAGTTTCGGGACACCTCCAAGCCAGAGAGATATTTAGCTCAACTGGAAAGTATTCAACACACATGATTAAAGATATTAAAGAAAGCATGTATGGAACATTCTTGCTACCTTGCCCAGTCTTGTCCCATCAACCCTATCACTTGGTGACGGGGGATAGATTGTAGTTGGTTTGTGAATTACAGCTTAGGCATGTTCCCTTGTCACTTGTTAAATTCCCACCGTTGCAGATAATAATATTTAGCATGGAAGGATTTTTTTTTTTTTTTTTTTTTTTTTTTTTTTGAGACGGAGTTTTGCTCTGTCGCCCAGGCTGGAGTGCGGTGACGCAATCTCCACTCACTGCAAGCTCCGCCTCTTGGGTTCATGCCATTCTCCTGCCTCAGCCTCCCGTGTGGCTGGGACTACAGGCACCCGTCACCACGCCTGGCTAATTTTTGTATTTTTAGTAGAGACAGGGTTTCACCGTGTTAGTCAGGATGGTCTCGATCTCCTGACCTCGTGATCTGCCCATCTTGGCCTCCCAAAGTGCTGGGATTACAGGCGTGAGCCACCGCGCCCAGCCGGAAGGATTCTTTAACATTGACTTATATTCTCATACCCTAATGATGTCTGATAACATACGATACATAAAAGTAGGTTGAAAAAGTGAATCTAGGCTAGGAAGTTTAAGAGAAGTGATACAAGGAGGAAAGGGGAGCTGGTTATGTATTGTACATAATTATTCCTGAACAAATTCAACTCTAAAATAGTAGGTAGGTCTGTTGAGAATGACTGTATCTGCAAGGCTCAGAAGCATTGGGGAAGGCATTTCCAGGCCTCTATTACATGGTGCGGCCATATAGATGAGAACACAAATTGAGTCAGTCCAATACTCACCTCATAGCTAGTACTTCTTCCAATTGCACCATTTACTGAAATACCCAGATATTGGTCCAATATTGGCAGAAACTGCCTCTACAACCTAAAAGGCTCACAGGCATGAAGCTGTCCTTCTCATGTATTTGAAGGAAGATAGTCTTTGCCCTTTAAGGAAATGGTTTAGGTACAATCTAACGTAGGCCCTGGCTTCCTGAAGGCAGACAACACACTGTGGTTTGTTCCCCACCCCCTAAAATATGAAATGAATATGTGAATTAATTCGAAGTCTTTTGCTCTCTGTTTTAACCCTAAGCACTGCTTTTTTCCCTTCCCCAGAGCCATTCAGTGCTGACGTATGGGTGATGATGTTTGTGATGCTGCTCATCGTCTCAGCCGTGGCTGTCTTTGTCTTTGAGTACTTCAGCCCTGTGGGTTATAACAGGTGCCTCGCTGATGGCAGAGGTAAGGCCGGCTGGAACTGCTGCATTTCCCCAATTTTTTTCTCCTATTTTCAAATCTCTGGAATCCTCATTTGTTATCTGCATTTTCCCTAGCATATCCATTTCTGAAAAGGAACCCTGAGGTGAACATTTCTAGGTCACCATCTTGGTGTCTCTTTAGAAATACCCCAGTTAAGATGTTAGTTTGAATCTGTAGGTCTGCTTTATGCCTGGCCCCAAGCCTAGTTGCACTCCCAAGTTAAGGGGAGGAAAAACTGTTGGTAGATATGGGTATAGCATAAACATGTCATAGGAAACTATTTTGATAACCTTAGGCTGTGGGCAGTCTGTTGGAACAGATGTCGCTAGCAAGGCAGATTGTACACACATGTTAAGAACAAGAAGAAATGGAATGCCCCAGGGTATTTGCAGGTGGTTGTGGCTAGTAGAGTTCCCCAGTGCCAAAGGATCACAACTGAAGTACCAGATCTCCAAAGCATATGCTCCTGGCTTAACCCCCTTGCCAGAGAGTATAAAAGTTGGGTGTTGGAAATAAAATAAATGAGAAAGACCAATTCTCACTCATAGCTGTTATTGGGTATGGTCCAATTTCCTGGGTAGGTGGACCCAGAGATGTGAGGGCTGCCCATGTGTTTGAGGCATTTATGACAGTTTTTTAAAGTTCACATGATTTCTAAAGAGGGGCATGGGATCCTTGTAAATAACTCCTCTAAAACTTCCTGAGAACCCCAGGATTAAGAAATATTCTGCCTTCTCTGAGCCTTCTCCATTTCAGAATGTGAGCTCTATCCTAGAATTATACCTCCAAAAGGAAAGATTCTTAATCCTAGCTACACATAAGAATGATCTATGGGGGTATCTAAAAGACACGGGTGCTTGGACCTCATTTTCTGATTCACCAAGTCTAGGGTGGAGCTTAGACCACTGTATGTTTCAATATAGTGTTTCTCTATCTTGGTTGCATGTTAAAATAACCAGCCCCACCCTACACCAATTTAATAAGAATCTCTGAGGATAGGGTTTCAGGCAGCAATATTTTATAAAATCTTCCTCATGCTTCTGTTGGATCCACAGTACAAGCTGTGAAACACCAATTTACTGAAGTATTTCCAAGTGTAGACCTACCTTTTAATTTGGTTTGTGTATTCTGAGATGGGAGTTGGGGTGTCTCCACTGCATGGTACAGTCAGGGGCCTTCCACCTGTGCTTCATCCAGAAGCCATGACCTAGATCCCAGCCTGTGTGGCATCAGTAAGAAGTGGAACATCTGGGAATCACATGAGTATATACTTAGGTCGGCAATGTCAAGAACTAAAGTCAGTGTGCATTGCCTCTCTCCCCTGAAAAAAATAACAGGAGCTAAAAATCCAGACTTGCAAAGAAAGCTCAGAGTGAGGGCTTACAATTACTCATTTTACCGAAGGCTGTTTGTCTTCACAGAGGAATTCAACATGGGACCACTTTAAATATCAAGTCTCCTTAGAGCATTTTACAATTTACAAAACTTTAATTTATAAACAACTTTTTAGTTACACATCTGTTGCATGAAATAAGGTCCACACGCACAGATGTGTGTGCACAGTTAGATATCAGGTTCAACATGAGTTGTCCCTGATGATTTATTTGGCTGAGCAGATGCTATCAGGATCACAGATTACATCATAAGACCTGTGCAAATATGTTGTAAAACTGTGCAGGCAGATGTTCATTTCTGCAGTGGAGGGGCTACATGGAGATTCAGACAACAGGCAAGATTTTACCATCAGCATAGAGATTGCGATGAGGTCACAATACATATATGGGCAGAAGCCCAAGCACTGTGTGTGCAAAGGTTGGGGGAGCAGGGGAAATCAAAGTCAAAAGCAGCTTCCTTTCTGCCCTTAGATGCATGTAGCCAGGCCAGAATTCTATGACTTCCCCTTTGGCCTTCCTGATATTCTTTTACACACAAGCTTCTACGGCAGGAAACCAGCTGGGAAGTGTTGGCATTGGAGTGGGGTTAGGTTTGTCTTTGAAATATTGAGTGCTAAGTGCTAGAAGCTAAAGAAAAATCGGGAAAAAGTGCATTCCAAGCCATCTAGCATCAGTGTAAACAGACTTGAAGAGGGTTTGTGAATGGTAGAAAACAATCTTACACAATTCTTGGTGATGTTTTTGGAAGTTAAAATGCATTATTGGTAGATACAAATATAAAATTTAGGAAAAACTGACAGTAATGATTCAAGTGCGACCATAGTGACATAGGCAGCCTGTGTTATTCAGTTTTGATGTGACCTTGATAGGGTCTTGTATATGGGGCAGGTTGATGGCTCCTCCAGAAGGGAGTCATGACTGTTAATTCAAAAAAGACCATCCCACACACACCCCAGGCTTTTGGTTTTTCTTCTAAGGAACCCTCTGCAGCCCTCCTGAGAGTCCCTGGAAAAGAGAGATACACACTCTCAAATTTAAAAGCCATCTATAAAAGAGCTCGGTTTTAGTGGAAGAGTTTCCTGCTCTGAGCAGGGACTCACCCTGTGTATTTGTAGGTTTAAATAGAACCAGTCACAATGGCTTAACTTTCGTCCTTGTCTTTCTGTCGTGCCAGAGCCTGGTGGCCCCTCTTTCACCATCGGCAAAGCTATTTGGTTGCTCTGGGGTCTGGTGTTTAACAACTCCGTACCTGTGCAGAACCCAAAGGGGACCACCTCCAAGATCATGGTGTCAGTGTGGGCCTTCTTTGCTGTCATCTTCCTGGCCAGCTACACTGCCAACTTAGCTGCCTTCATGATCCAAGAGGAATATGTGGACCAGGTTTCTGGCCTGAGCGACAAAAAGGTAAGAGACTCATTTGAAATCTCCCATCTTTCCTTCAATCCTGTTCTCAGCCATACTCAAAGTTCTCATGTACCTGCTTGTCTTCTAAATTTTTGGAATTGACTGTTCTTTCTTATGTTTCCTTGTATTGGAACATGGGAGTAGAAGTCAGTTTCCCTGCTGAAATAACATGACTTCATGTTGGCCTCCTGATTCGTGAAAAGTTATCACTAGTACACCCTAGGCTGCAAATAAGGGGGTTGGTATGTTAGCAGCTTTCTGAGTGCATGGTACCTCCTGTTGGATGTGGTTGGGTGGCCTATCTGCACAGGGGCTGCCAGTGTGGGGTGTTATTAGACAGCCGCCGTTGTGTACCCACACTGAGGAGATGGGCGCATGATGGCCTCCTTTTCTTCCCAGTGGTGTTTGGCTGTGGGCTCTCCCTTTGTTCCACGGCACACTCATGTGTTCCTGGGGCTGAGCAGGAGGGTTGTTCACATTGTGTCTTAAAGAGAAGTAACTGCTGTTTAACTGGATGATTTGGATGATTGCCCCTGAGTGGTGTTGATGAATGGGCTGCCCCCTCCTGTGGGCCTATGCAGTTGAGAGAGAAGGGAAAGTGTCTGCTGTTTTCCATCACTGCTGGATGAGGATGTACAAAATCCATTCTAAACACATCTGACCCTCCAGTCTGCCTGAAGCATCACATTTTCCATGGGAGATCTGTCTCCTGAAACTATGTAACCAGAACTAGGGATGGGAGCCACTTTCGTGGAGTGTCCCATAAAGCTTATGGCCAAAATAATTTTGGAGACTTGCGCTTACAACAAATTTCCTACTCTATTTCCTTAAGATTTAGAAAATGTGACATTTTTCCACTCCCCCCCCCCCCCCCCCCCCCCCCCAGGATGAAGCCATGAGATACAGACAGGTGTGTCTTCAGACCAAATAGTACTTTGCACATGGGTTAGATTTGCCCAACCTAAAACCCTTCACACTTAAGCAAATGGTCTGAGAAGAATGAAAAGGAGGACATATTCTCTTCAGGGGCTCAGATTCTGATTTTTCCTTCTACATCTCTACTTATCAAGAACATTTAAAAGCATGTGGAGAAGATAAACAGTATCTTGAGAAAATGAATATATATATATATATATATATATTTCTGAGTGCATGGTACCTCCTGTTGGATGTGGTTGGGTGGCCTATCTGCACAGGGCTGCCAGTGTGGGTTAGTAGAGGGCTGCCGCTGTGTACCCACACTGAGGAGACGGGCGCATGATGGCCCAAGGAATATATATATATTCCACTGTGTTTACCCCCTTTGTGTTATCTCTTTCTCTGATTTGTCTTCCTTTTTGCTTTTTATTCCTTATTTAAAAAAAAAAAAAATTCTCTCTCTTGGACTTTTTTATTTGGAAGTTTTTATTTACTTCTCTCATCTCAAGATTTATGATACATTTATTTATATATTCATCCATTTATTAATCCGTTTTTAAACCTCTCTCTCACTGTTTCTTCATCAACATCTTTCATCATGACCCTAACTAAAATTTGAGTTAGATACCTCCTTTCACCCCCCTTTGCAGCCACTACCATAATTACCTTTTGGTGACTATTTCTGGAACCTGGACAGTAGTTGGGCTGACAACAACCACAGGGCTCATTACTTGGATGTGGCTTAGGGTAAGGTGGACCACGCCCACCTCCTATTGTTTGGATGTGTGATCCCTTTAAATCTCATGTCGAAACTTGATCCCCAGTGTTGAAGGTGGGGCCTAATGGGCAGTGTTTGGGTCATGGGGTGGATCTCCCATGAACAGATTAGTGCCTTCCTTGGGAGGGGCGGGACTGAGTGAGTTCCTGCTTTGTTAGTTTCCATGAGAATTGCCCCAAAAGCTGATTGTTAAAAAGAGCCTGGCACCTCCCCTCTCGCTTGCTTCCTCTCTTGCCATATGATCTCTGCACATGCTGGCTCCCCTGCGCCTTCCACCATGAGTGGAAGCAGCCTGATGATGTCATCAGATGCCCAAACTTGAACTTTTCCAGATATCAGAATTGTAAGCCAACTAAACCTTTTTTTTTCTTTATAAATTACCTAGTCTCAGGTATTCCTCTATAGCAACACAAAATGCACTAAGGCACCACCCTAAAACATGGATGTTGCAGAAACTTGACAGGCCATGTCCCATGTGTAGACTTGTCAGAAGTATGGCAGACCATGTCTTCACACGCAGCTGTGGCAGAGATGTAGTAGACTGTGTACCCACACAGAGTATAGCAGGGCCATGTCACCATGATTGACATGGCAGGGCAAGGGTGTAGTGTATCATGTCCTGTGCATGGTTATAGCACTGTATGGTGAGATCATGTCACTATGCATCAATATGGCAGAGATGAGGTAGGTCACAGATCTTCCTAAGGGTCTGGGCTGTTAAGTGGAGGATCTCCATGGGTATCAAAATGTTTCCTTCCAATGTCTCAAAAATTGCTTGGTATACTGCACTTATCTTTCTCTTACCCTCATGGGCCATGCAGTAATAACTGAATGCCTTTCTGTTTGAACTGAGCATAACTGAGACACGGAGGAAGATAGTTTTCTTTTCCACGATCTTGAAATAAGTATCATATCTAGGCTTCTTAAAGCAGATAGGATATGCACGTCTGCCCTCCATACCATGTTGATTATGTTCTAAAAAGTTGGAGCCCATCAGTTTGTTTTATAGAATGAAGGCAGTTTGTGTGTGTGTGTGTGTGTGTGTGTGTGTGAGAGAGAGAGAGAGAGAGAGAGACTTTCAAGACCTTTGAAATAATTTCCACTGTGACACCAGCTCTGCAGTCTCATTGGCCAATTCTTGGGTTCCTGCATCTGATATCCTGGGTATCCACAATTCTTCATCTTTTTCAACTATACCTCTATCTGTGCATCTGCCTAGGAGGCTTTTTTCCCCACTTTTTCATTCATCGAACTTCTACTGAAGCTTCAAAACCTAGATTAGAGATCCCTTTATTTGTGGAGCTTTCCCTAGCTCATCTGGGAAATTAGTCATTCCATGCCCTATTACGGCAACTATTCAAATCTTTATTATAATACGTATCTTCCACATTCTGTTGCAATAATCTATAGGCCTATACCTGACCACCTATTCCTCTATCTGACCGTGAACTCCACAAAGTCAATGACCGTAAGTTGGTCATCATTAAGACAAAAAAAAAAAAAAAAAGGCTGTGGGGAGAGAGGAAGAGAGGCTGTATTTACTTAAGAACCCCTGGTGAAAACAGTGGACCCAGCATCACAGGCAAAGAAAGCAATAAGTCAGCAAGTGCCCCTTAACAGCTGTTTAATTTGTAAATGGTTATCTGATACATTTCAGAACTTTGCAGATGACAAAACAGTAAAGTGGAAGCACCCTACCAGAATCTGTCAACATGACTTACATAATTATAGAAAATACTTAAGTAACTAATGACTGCATATCAGTGTCAGAGACAGTTACATAAATCAGAAAGAGTTTCCTGAAAGTATACTTAAAACGTTAAAATTCTTATAGTCTTACTTCAAAACACCTACAGAAAACAAATTCATAGGACAGGGTATGGTAATGTGTGAGGGGAAGTATATTCTGTGAATTTAGGAAAAGAATAAAGACATTCAAACAATAATGTTGAGAAAAGAAATGAGGTGATTTTGAAGATTATTTTCCAATGTGATTAGATTTTCATCAAGGAAGTAACATTTAAAATGGAGAAGGGTTCCTAAACTTGTTTTGACTATTACAGGTGATATATCTTCCATATAACTCAGATCAAATGATAAATATCTTGGAGTGATAATGGAAAGATATTTGTAGCCATTCAATTTATAGCTTTTCAAAAAATTATCTTCAGCTTTTTTTGCAGAAAAAAAAAATGTACTCAGATTTCATTTATGTTAAGGTAGAAAACCAGAGTTAAATTTCCATGAAAACCTATTTTTGTGCTCCTTTATACTGGAAGGCTTCCATTTTGCAGTAGCACATTACAGTGAATTCAGAATTGTTCCACTACATGCTGTACCTAAATATGGGTGCAAGTTCTAACGTTCAGCAGCCCGACTGTACATTCCATCAGCTCCCCCAGTGGGAGGAGGGTGTAAGGGAGCTAGTGACATCTTTCTTCTCTTAACAAAGAGCCCACAATACATTCTCATATTTCTCACCCATCCAGATGGATTTCTCATTTTGCAGTCTGCCAACCATAGTATGAAGGAAAAAGAGCTTGGCCAGTGAGGGAGGGGGACATATTTGCTGGGCACTAGGTACATTTTGTATGCTCTGTGTATGCTATTTGGATAATCTTCATACAGGTATGATTATTCTCATTTTACAAATAGGAACACCGAGACTCTGGAAAACTAGTAACTTCCCCAAAGTTATACATTATCAAGTGACAGAGCCAAAATTTGAGTTCCTGTGTATTTGGCTCTAACATCACTCTGCCAGGGTGTCTCTCTTGTAGCTAATCTCAGGGAAAGCTGTGACATAGATAAGGATTGGTATTGACACCCCTGCCCCCACTTTCTTATTTAATTCCCTCTCCTTTAATGTAATGCCTTGATTCCACTTAACAGAGCACATTAACACCACCACTACTATTACTACTAATAATAATGATTATCATTGTTACTATTATTAATAATAATAATATAACTTCAATGATAACATCCCAGCTAAGATTTTTTTTCAGCTCTTACAAGCCAGGCATCAGGCCAAATATATTTCATAGATTATCTTATGTAATGGTGCTATTAATATCTTTATTTGTAGATGAGGCAACTGAAGCTTGGAGAGGTTAAGTAATTTGCCCTTATGGTGTTCCTGGCTCACTATAGCCCCTGAACAGTGTGCCGCCCTGTTTAGACACTGATGCTATTTGATGCTTTTTCCAGTTATTCACTTTTCTTCCTACCTTCCCATCTACCTTATCAAAGCCTAACAAGTTAGATCCTTTCCCCCTACTAACATGTAGCTATCTAATTAATTGAGCCATAATAATTAGATAGTATTGCAACATTTGCACTTTTTTTAATAAGCCTTTTAGAGATATTATTTTAAATAGAGAATAATGGTGATTTCCAGTACTTGGGCAGGCTAATGGCCCTCAAATTGACTTTAGCCTGTGCATAGAGCGACCCTTATCTTTAAGCCACTGTTGGATGGTGGAGAACGGTGCCACCAGGAGTGAGAAGGGATAGTTATGGGGTCAGTGGGGTCTGGAGTCAGAATGAAGGAAGCCCACAGGGAGGTGGAAGCTGCTAAAGTCACAGAAGGTTGCCGTTTGACCATTGGGCTCTCAAGGGTATCTGGCTGCAAATGATTTCACACATTCCTACCACCATTGTGACACCTGCCTGAAATATATTTTGCAGCTCTTTTCCTCAAGGAATTAGAGGAGCTTTATTAACTTTCAAATGTCAAAAAGGTGCTCATCTGCTTACTGAGGGTAGCTGTCTTTGCCTGCCACACTGGAGGTACAATCAGGATGGCCACATAACACCCAAATGAGGACCCCATGGCTTTCTAAATAATGAGTCTTCTGGGTTTCCAAGAAGTCCCATGGAGGTCTGGAAGTCACTTCATATTCTTTTGGGATATAGGAAGGGCATGACTTTTAAATCAGCATGCAGGCAAATAAATAAATATGCATTCTGGAAAAAACTCAGCCTAGTGATAAGCAACTTTACTCCACAACTACCCTGAAATGTTGAGTGGTTGTGGAGCATGTGTGAGGAAATGGGGCCACGCTTTCCACTGCAACAAATTTATTTTCCTGCCCTATTAACTGGAAGCCAGCAGGAGACAGCCAACCTCAAGCCCGATCTGTCACACCCTTTTCCTGGCCCAGATCATCTCGCTCAGACCACGGAATACTGGGCTAAAAATAGCTTAATTGAGAAAGTAGCAGTCATGACCAACTAGCCAGGGAGCTAGTAATGAGGGCCTGGGTTGGACCTCTAGGTAGCTGAGCAAACTGTAAGGGTATGATTCATGCAAGGGAGTCCTCTGGGCCTGTCAGGCAACTATTCCTCTTAGAGCCACTGATCAAGAGCAGGTCTGGAAAATGTAAAACTCCCCAAATCCTGGGAGTGTCTGACGTACAGAATGCGCATGAGAGGGGGAAGGATACCTGCGTTTTGTTCTCTTAATTGGCAGAGTCAGTCTGACTCTTTCCATGGACTGCTGTCCCAAGCACTGAGCCTCCTTCATTCCTGCCAGGGTGACCTCCATCCAAATGGGTCCAGAACAGACCCCTGGGTCTTGGATAGCCCCAGGTCTGTCCATCAGGGTTGGCTACCCCCACTTCTTCTCTGGCTTTATTTAAGAATGGGTCTGCTCTGTCCCCCAACAGGTTCCCCCAAGCCCTAATTCCTCAATTCATCTTGACTGAGACAAGAGATCCCTAACTTCAGTTCAACATCCTGTGGCCTAGTAGTGGTCACCCCCAAGTCCTCCTGGGAGGCAGATGACCCAGAGTTGATGACTGGGTTCCTAGCAGGGCTTCACAGTTGACTTTTACTCCTTCCTCTTTTGTGGTCCCCTTCCCGTTGAAAGACCCTCTTCCCCTTGAACGACCACCTGCTTCTTGCCTTCCCATGACCTCTAACACTGTATTCCTCACCTCTAAGCTCTGCTACCTTGTTGGGGCCTGAAGTGGGTTGAATTGTATCCTCCCAAAGATATAGCCACATCCCCACCCCTAGAACCTACAAACATTGACCTTGTTTGGGGGGAAAAAAAAAAAAAAGTCTTTGCAAATGTAATTAAGTTAAAGATCTCAAGATGAGATCATCCCGGAGTATCCAGGTAGACACTAAATCCAAAGACAATTGTTCTTATAAGGAAAAGGCAGACACAGTTTTGACCCAGAAGGGGAGAAAACACATAGATGAGAAGACCATGTGAAGATGGAAGCAGACACTGGAGTGATGCAGCCACAGGAACACATGGAGCCACCAGAAGTCGAAAGAGGCAGATATGGATTCTCCCCTAGAACCTTTGGAAGAAGCACAGCCCAGCTAACACCTTGTTTTGGAACTTCTGGCCTTCAGAACTATGTGAGAATAAGTTTCTGTTTGTGGCTATTTTTTATGGCTGCCACAGGGACCTAATACAAGGCCTTCACGACTTCTTCTGTAATCTGCACTTTGAGCTCATTGCATCCTTTAGACTTCAGTGCTTCTCCTCTTTGTCCCAATCTGCATTGTCAGTCTCCCAGCCCTATCCTTTCAAAGTGTGTATTTCTTATAGTGGGATCAGGTTCAGTTCCCCTCTCCTTTACCTAGAAGAATGGATCCAGTTTGCACTGAAGCTTTGCAGAGACATGCTTTATAGGCAGAGTCTTCTCCTTGCTGGTTAATTTCAGGGAAACAATACAAAAACTGAGTGTCAGTGTGCTCCTTTTTGCTGTGTCCTTGAGCTGGATTAATGTCAGTTTCTCACAATACGTACTATACTGCTTATGTGCACACTTCCCCACTACCTTCTACTAGGCCTTTTAGTAGTGATATCCTTATCAAAGGGAATTGAGGACATGTCTCCGTAAGATGTATCATTTTCACAATTCCTTTGTGCAGAAAAACACTAATGCACTCTTCTCATATTCTAGACTGTGCCATGTTGTTTAAATCACAGAACTGGAAGAAACTTTATTTGATCAACAGGCACAGGGAACTCTTTTCTCATCAAAAGCAAATAGGCCTCCTCTCTCTTCTTGTAGCCTTATCCTCCCTGTTACACAAGAATGCACGTGCACACACGCGTGTGCGCGCGCACACACACACACACATCCCTACCCTCCAAGACTACATAAAGGTACCAAGATAACCGGGTAAATAGTAACTTAGCGCTCACAAAGCTGCACAAGGAACACACGTTTCCCATGTGCATAGAAGGTTTACTAAATGGATATCAGAAAGTTTGTCTTTCTTAGCTGGGTAAAGAATCTGGCTTTCTGTTATTCTGCTATTAGTAGACTCATCTTTTTGTGAAACACAAAAATGAAATGAAATGAAGGAAGGAGAAGGAAGCAGACAGATGGAGAGAGTATGAGGGGAAAGAGGAAGGAAGGAAGGGAGGGAGGGAGGGAGGTAGTCAGAAGCCAACACTGTCCTAGATCTGCTCTGTATTGCCCTTCTTAGAAAGGTATCCCTATGCAAGATATTAGAGGACCAGAGGCTTCCTGAAACTACAATGTTTTTAATGCAACTATGCAAACTAGCATGAGTATGAATTCACAGTTTTCTCACCTGCATTGAATTTAACTAGGCCCAAAATTAAAGCCAGAAATAGGCAACAAACAATTTTAATTAACAGAAATCAAAGTACATAGCATGGGATGTTGTCCTTCCAGATTTGGATGTTCTGGATGTGGGAGAGGCTAGTGAGCACTTCTTTTAACTGTTGGAATCATTGAATTTGTCTGTGGCTTCCCTATGGGACCTCTCCCAGTCAGGTTGACTCTCCCAGGGAGGAACAAGTGGCTCTGAGGATTCCCACCAAATTTCAAATCTACTTACAGCCAAGTCTCTGTTTCTATAGGAGAGCTATTCTATTTAGCTAACTGTTGAAGGCAGTTGCTTTATTCCAAAGTTTATTTACATAAAAGAATAGGAGAGTTTCCCAACATTCTTTTCTGATTAAAAACAAAAAAACAATCAATGTTTTAATACGGGGAGGGCTAATCTTTTATAAGTTCACTAAATCGTGGGTTGTGGGTTGAGAATTTATTAAGAATTAATGTTTCACTTCTGAATAAGTTCGAGTCCTTTGAGACAAATTAATGCCGCATGGAAATTTAGATGTGGCCAAAAGCATCAAACCTAGAATGAGTCAGGTTTTAAAAATGTCAGAATTACATTCACAATGAAAATTGTGGCCAGGGCTGCTCTGGGCTTCTGTGTTTCAGCCTTGTTGCCTCCAGCTGTAATGGTGGCAAGAGTGGAAAAGGTGTGCAGCCTGCTATATTTCTGGAACCTTTCGGCCTAACTGGGCATATGCTAGGGCTGATGGGGGTCTGAGATTCCCTGAGGCTAAGGAAGCCCAACCATTTAGTTTACTATTCCACATTGAGATTTCCTGTCCAGCATGGGTCAGAGAGAGCCATTTAAAGACCAAGTGACTGACACTCTGAAAACACTATAGTCTCGGATGTTTCCTCTCCTATTTTACTCCAGTGCCATTCAGGTGATGGCTTTGATCAAGAGCATCAGGAGCATTGGCTTCAGGCCAACATGATCCCGAGAATGGCCAGAGTGGAGAGAAGAAAATGAGCAGGGAAGCCGACTCCCTCAGTGTGGAGCAGCTTGGATTGTCAGCCGTCACTCCAGGAGGAAGTCAGGAGGAGGAGGCTCAAGGCCTCAGGTCTTCACTTTAAAAAGTACATGGCTAGTCAGTATGAGAAGTTGTTTCTGTTTGGGGTGCACAGGGAAGAGTAGCTGCCAGGGAAGCGGTGGGGTAGAATAGTGTGTTGATATCAAAATTATTTGGAGAACCCTTTCAAACCAAGTAGGACTCTGTGCAACTGGCTGGAAATAAAAGTACAGGTGCCAAAAGCTCCCACCTGTGGTACTACTCTGCCAAGGAGGTAGCCAGGAAATCAAAAGTAAGAAAAGGATTGTGAGAGAAAACTACTTTGGGGTGGGGGGGCGGTGGGGTAGCTACTGGAGGGCTGTGAATTCTTTTTTCTGTACTTTTTACCTACTGAAGCTGCTTTGAGGGGTTCATCTAGAGAGCTTGATATCCAGCCCCTGCGGTTAGAATGGAGAAGGGCTGGCATTTGACCCATACCTGAGAAGACTGAAGGTAACAGGTCTTGGTGAGAGCTGGTCCCTGGTTGGTGGGCCATACTCCCCTCAACGGCCAAGTAGATCTGTTTCTCAAGACCAGATGAGGCCATATGGGAAGGAGGGAATCAGTCTGGGCCTGAGGTCGCAGGAGGTGCTTTTCAAGGCTCCCTGCCCAAAGGGCTTTCTTCCCAAGATAAGGCAACTGCAACAGAAAGAGTCAGGAGGGGTGCTGTCCAATGGAGAAGCTGGAGAGACTGATGTAAGTGACCAGCTGCACTGAGGTTGGTCCAATGTTTTCCCTGAGAGCGTCTCTGGGGAACTCAGAACTTGCTTGGCAAGGAAGACATCTGCCATGCCTAGGGAGTGGCAATGCCAGACCACTGCAGTGCCAGCCAAGGAAGTGCTTTCCTGCCTCTACAGCTCCTCCTTTCCCTGCCATCACCACCTTCCACCCCACCCTAGAGTGGGAGGAGAACAACTAGAATGAATGCAGGATCTGTAAGAGCTGGCATCACATTGAGTTTTAATTCTTGGCTAGATGATAGCCACTGGGATTCCTGGGGCCAAACCTGCCTATTTCTCTCTGCCTTTATTATTGAACTGTGTAATGAACATATATTATGTGCCAAGCCTACTATTAAACTCTTCACATATGGTTCTATTGTTACCGATGGAGGGTCTTGACCAGAAGTTGTCCAGGTCCTTGGTATTTTGAACAAAGAATTGAACAAAGCACACAAAGTAACTGCATAATGAAACACGGGAACAAAGCAGCAAAAGCAGGAATTTATGAAAGTGAGAAAGCACTCCATGGGGTGGGAGTGGGCCCGAGCAAGTGGCTCAAGGGCCTGGTTACAAAGTTTTCTGGGTTTAAAGAACCCCATTCGAGGTTCCTATTGGCTACCCCTTATCTGGATGAAGGATTTGGTCTGTGGCTAATTAAAGGCTGAGGTGAACTGGTATCCTATGCAGAAAAAGGGATGGTGCCTGCTTGGCCCACGGCCAATCCAAGGCACTCTCCCTTTTCCATCTGAGACTTGGCGGAAGGAGGAGGTTGGTAGGCAGAATAGCCTTTGATCCTTTGCTACTGGGAATGGGAGACAGGGTTTTTCCTTTTGGTTTAGCTTCAGGAAGTTTGCATTAATTGGCCTTAGGTTCCCTGCCCCCAGGCCCAGGTTTTTTCTTTTTGATCCAGCTTTGGGAAGTCAATGCAAATTGACCTTAGATTCCCTGGCCCCAGACCTTGGTGTTTTTACTTCATTCAGCAGGAGTTGGCCTTAAGTTCCCTTCCTCCAGACCCTATTCTCCTGCCTCACTACTTTTAATCTTTATGCCCACCCTTTGAGATCACCATTATTAACATCATTTTACAGATGAGGAGAGTCATCTAAGGATTAAGCAAATTCGCCTAAGTCACACAACTAGAAAATGAGGGTTCCAGGATTTGATCCAGAGAGCTGACCCCACAGCCTGCATCTGCCCCTGTGATACTGCACTACCAGAGCCCTGTGTCTTCTTTGTGTGGACACAGGAAAGCAGGACATGCTTCTGGAGGCATTGGCCTGAGGCAACAGAATCCAGTAAAGCCCCTGTCCTGGGGACCTTCTCTGGCCTGGCTTCTTGGATTCTCAAAGGAGAGATTATGGGGCTCCGGCCAGAGACCACTCATTATCCAGCTGTGAGTGCACAAGAACCTTGAAGAGACCTTGTTCATTCTAACCAAAAGTATTTCCAGCGAAGTTTCTTTTCTTCATTTGTGCACATACAGCCCCTTGCACCTTTAAGAACCACTTATTTAATGAGAGTTGACTGGATGAAAGAATCAAAGAGACATCAAATATTGGGTGCCATGTTTTCTCTCTGCTAGGCAGTAACCAGCGTGTTTACTTAATCCAGCTACAAAGGAAAAGATCCCACTCTCAGCAACCTTCCCTTGATGAGAAAAGTAAAAAAGGTAGAGAGGGAAGAAATGGAGTGGAGGGAAGGACACCCTACTTCATCCCTTCATCCTCATCTCAGAAGGGAACTAGAGCAAGAGCAGTATTTAGTTTCTGAAATACTTGTGACAAGGAGACCATGGTTTATAGCTTAAGGCTATAAACCACCTTGATATTAAATTTTCTAAATGCTTAATTCTGTGAAACTCCTCTACACATCTCCCAGCTTATCACTAGCACTACAGTTTTCTGAGTAAAGTATTAGCCAGCTGTGTTTCTTGCAAGAACTGATTGCCAACAGACCCTGAGACAGCTGGGACTCCACCTTTTTTGGACTGGGTACAAAAGAGATGTTGAGCTGGGTGTTATCCTGGTACTGAAGAAAGAATACTGTGATTTCTAATGATGTCTCCGAGTGGCCTCAAATACAAATTGAACAAGATGGCTAACAGCATTGTGTCATGAAGGACTCTGCAGCTGAGGACCTCTGGGGTTCAGGAACCTCTGGGAAGTGAGCCTTTTTTGTTTTGTTTTGTTTTGCTTACAGAAAAAATAAAATGCACTTGAACACACAAGGTTATTAACTCACGTGCCTTTACATGACACACCCACCCATCCCTGCAAACACACCAGCACACACACCACATAGGGTGCAGATGTGGTTTTGACTTGGAGCACTGAGCAATTTTCTGCTTTTCTTTTTATCCTTTTAAAAGTGCACCAAATTAATTGTGGCCGATTACCTACAAATCCCTTTCTCTCTGCCAATCAGGGCTGCCTGAACAGGCAAGAGGCGCTCTCACCTGCTTCGTTATGCAAATTGTATTCAAATACTGAAGAACAATGCAGCCTTCAGCACTGCAATGATTCCAGGTTGCTAATGAGGAGAGGCTGCTGCTAGAGGAGTTGTTTTAACCCTCTGATGCTGATACAAGAAGGCTGAGAAGGCATCAAGAGGAGATGGAGGCAGAGTCAAAGTCAATGCCAGTTCTCAGCACCAGACAGGGTGCTCCCAGAGCACCATTACCTGGTGCAACTTGGCCCCTGATATAGAAGGTCACCCCCGGGTCTGACATAATTTGGGACAATTTGGAGTCCAAACAGTGTGGACAGAATAGCTTGATTTCTTAAATATCCCTGTGGTCTGACAACCATAAGTACATTTTTTCAGGATATGGTGTGCATCTGTAAGCATAGGGTCTGGCATGGCCATAAATGTATCGATCCTCAGAATACCTGCAGTCAAGGGCAGGCAGGATCCACCAGGCAAAGTGCATGAGAATGATCAACACACACACACACACACACACACAGGAAGAAATCAATGAATACTAAGACCTCACATCATGAGATTAATTTGAAAAAGGCCTGTACCATTCAGCCATTCATTCATTCAGGACCTGCTCTATGTGGAGCAAGAAGTATTTCATTCTCCAGTAATCACAGTTGTCAGGACTTATTTCTCTCTTGACTGCCTCACCTTGTTACCTTGCCCCAACATTTCAGAATCTCCTCTTGAATTGGAATTTCAATCTCACCTCTCAAATTCAGGTAATCAAAAAGGGGCTTTTAACACAATTATGTTATTGTCATGCTGGGATTCTGTGCGAGCCAGTTTATGCAGTAGTAAGGGGCATTTCTGCTAGGCAGCTGTGGTAGCATTGCCTTGGAATGGGGTAAAAAGGAGTTTGGTGTTGGGAAGCACAGTTTTCCAGCTCCTTTTGAAGAAAGTCTTTATAATGCAACTTCAACTCTCAGTTGGAAATGCCCTGAAATCACGCATTATCCAACACACTCATATTCTAAGATGAGTTCCCCCAGGTTACAGATGTCCTAGACAAGAAGCCACTCCACTTCTCCCCTTCCACTCGGTGGTACTGGCACCTCCATGTGAGCTACTTTTTTTTTTTTTTTTTTAATACTTTAAGTTCTAGGGTACATGTGCAGAATGTGCAGGTTTGTTATATAGATATACACGTACCATGGTGGTTTGCTGCACCCATCAACCCGTCATCTACATTAGGTATTTCTTCTAATGCTATCCCTCCCCTAGCCCCCCACTCCCTGACAGGCCCTGGTGTGTGATGTTCCCCTCCCTGTGACCATGTGTTCTCATTATTCAACTCCCACTTATGAGTGAGAACATGCGGTGTTTTGTTCCTGTGTTAGTTTGCTGTGAATGATGGTTTCCAGCATAATCCATGTCCTTTCAAAGGACATGAACTGATCCTTTTTAATCGCTGCATAGTATTCCATGGTGTATATGTGCCACATTTTCTTAATCCAGTCTATCACTGATGGGCATTTGGGTTGGTTCCAAGTCTTTGCTATTGTGAACAGTGCCGCAATAAACATACGGGTGCATGTGTCTTTATAGTGGAATGATTTATAATCCTTTGGGTATATACCCAATAATGGGATTGCTGAGTCAAATGATATTTCTAGTTCTAGATCCTTGAGGAATTGCCACACTGTCTTCCACAATGATTGAACTAATTTATACTCCCAACAACAGTGTAAAAGCATTCCTATTTCTCCACATCCCCTGCAGCATCTGTTGTTTCCTGACTTTTTGATGGGCATGAGATGGTATCTCATTGTGGTTTTGATTTGCATTTCTCTGATAACCAGTGATGATGAGCTTTTTTTCATATGTTTGTTGGCTGCATAAGTGTCTTCTTTTGAGAAGTGTCTGTTCATATCCTTCACCCACTTATTGATGTTGTTTTCTTGCAAATTTGTTTAAGTTCTTTGTAGATTCTGGATATTAGCCCTTTGTCAGATGGATAGATTACAAAAATTTTCCCCATTCAGTAGGTTGCCTGTTCACTCTGATGATAGTTTCTTTTGCTGTGCAGAAGCTCTTTAATCAGATCCCATTTGTCAATTTTGGCTTTTGGTGTTTTAGTCATGAAGTCTTTGCCCATGCCTATGTCCTGAGTGGTATTGTCTAGGTTTTCTTCTAGGGTTTTTATGGTTTTAGGTCTTATGTTTAAGTCATTAATCCATTTTGAGTTAATTTTTGTATAAGGTGTAAGGAAGGGATCCAGTTTCAGCTTTCTGCATATGGCTAGCCAGTTTTCCCAACACCATTTATTAAATAGGGAATCCTTTCCCCATTGCTTGTTTTAGTCAGGTTTGTCAAATATCAGATGTTTGTAGATGTGTGGTGTTATTTCTGAGGCCTCTGTTCTGTTCCATTGGTCTATATATCTGTTTTGGTACCAGTACTATGCTGTTTTTGTTACTGTAGCCTTGTAGTATAGTTTGAAGTCAGGTAGCATGATGCCTCCAGCTTTGTTCTTTTTGCTTAGGATTGTTTTGGCTATGCGGGCTCTTTTTTGGTTCCACATGAAATTTAAAGTAGTTTTTTCCAATTCTGTGAAGAAAGTCAATGGTAACTGGATCGGGATAGCATTAAATGTATAAATTACTTTAGGCAGAATGGCCATTTTGACAATATTGATTTTTCCTATCCACATTATCCTTACAGCATCTGAAAAATTAGTGGTTCAGTAAAGAAGTAGGAATGACTTAAAGAAAATAGTTCCCAAGGCAATCTGTAAACTGGGTCAACGGTCTTCATGACCACTATGTTTTTTTGGCATATTTTTATGTATTTAAACTTCCAGTTTAGCCCTTTATATAAAAAAACAAAAAGAATTTTGGGGAAGTTGAATGCTTGTTTAATCACAAATCAGTAAGACATTCTTTTAAAATTATCTTCCTTTTAACAGCTAGATGTCATCCCTTAGACTGAAAGAACAGGGCTTTTGATTTTATGGATGTGAATCATAGGAAAATAGGGGGTGTCAGGCTTGGATGTCCCAAAGGGAGGTTAGGAAAGCACCAGAACTCAGCAAGTGGAGTACAGGTATAGAAAATAAAGTATGGGGGCTAGCTCTCAACCCAAGCAAAGGCAATTCATTTTCCTTCCCTCTAGTACTTCATTACCCATTTCTGGCCTTTGTCACCCCATATCATGGGTGCAACTTGCTAGGGCTACATCACAGGTGGTAAAAGAATTTACCAAGACAGTTGTGGGTAAAAAAAGGCAGATTTATTAGAGAAACTAAGAAAGATATGTTGCAAGAATGCAACAGGCAGTACAGCAGAGAGAATGCTGTCTGCCAAGATGCAGGGGATGGAGGGGAGTGTTATAGGGTCATGCTGGAAAGGCTACTGCAGATAGGTTCATGCTGCTGGGGCTACATTTGGAGTGCGGTGTTTGGGAACAGGATATTTGTGGTTAGCCATTTCTTAGAACAATAGCTTGTTAGCCATCTCTTAGAACCGTGGCTCTCTCCTACCCTCATTCCTGTTCCTGCCAGCGAAGGCCTCTTTTTTGTTTCTATCAACTTATCAAGACTCCACACCCCAGACACCCACCCCTGTCCTCCTAAAATGGCCCAAACACACCTCTGTCACCCTCTACTAGAATCACTGAGCAAGTGCTCATTTCCTTCACTGAATCATAAGCTCCTTGAAGCAAGAGACATGCTTTCAATAATTATGTCTTTTCAGCTCCTGAGACAGTACCTGGTACATTGTAGAAGTTTGTTAAATAAGTAAATGTTCCAAGAACGTAAGCTAATAACATTAACACAAAAGTTCTGCTCTCTTTTGGATTAAATTGGCTTTAATGAGCTAACCACTTATAGTGTTCTTTCTTGGGGGCAATATATTTCTGTTTCTGAGCAGCTGATTTATAAATGAACTACTGAGGACAACGTGTTCATAGGTTGGAGTCTGCCTATTGAAAATTGCAGTTCAAAGCCAAAAATAAATTAACCTTTGTATTATGTGTTCTTTTGCAATATTAGCAACCATGGCCCTCATCCATGGTAATTACATCAAACCACATCAATAGTTACAGTCTCAGAGAGCATACCTGTCATTAGTGACCGCTGGGTGGCATTCTCCAGGCTAGATGCTTTACATTATTTGACTCATTTGCCATCTCCCACTTTTAGGCAGATGCTACCTCCACTGTGCAGAAGAGAAAACTAAGACAAGAAGCTATGTGATCTGGCTAGGTTCCTAAACCCTTCTCATGCCTCAGTTTCCTAATGTGTAGAATGGGGATTAAAACGTTACCTATCTTATAGCTGCTGTGCTGATGAAAGAGTTACTCTTTGTAAAGCTTAGAAGAGTGCCTCAAGCATACTAAATCCTCAATAAATATTAGTGGTCACATCCTACATCCACCCAGGGTTCACTGCTAAACCCAGCTCACAAAGCCCATACTCTTTCTAGCAGATGATTAACATGTGCCCTGAAAGCCACAAACTGCTACAAATACACCCAAGAGTCCACCACTCAGCCCTCCTCCTATCTGCTTACCCCAGGCACTCACTTGTTTCTATGAGATTTTGAGGTAGGAGTAGGAGGGCTGGTGAAGGGAAGGTCAAATGTTAGGGCTAAAAAAGGTGTGGAAGGGACAACAGGCAAGTTACAGTGCTTAGACCCCTTAAAACTAGCTCTGGCTCCAAGGAGGCCTAGATGAAGAGCATCTTCATGGCCCTCTCAGACAAGAGGTGCCTGGTACCTCTTTGCAGCCAACCTTGTGGGTCTTTTGAAAGCATGCTCCCAGCATCCTCCTAGGCACATATTAAGAGCTCAGTGAGCATTTCTGAATCTGTGTCTTTTGCCCATCACTGTGATAGAAAACAATGACTTCAAGAGTGACCTTCAACTATGATTCCACCTGACTACTGGGCTCTACCCCAAGGAAACAGTTTCTCACAGGAGGGGGCAAATTATAAAATGATCTTTCTCCAGCAATTCCATTGCAAGGTATATACCCAAAGGATTATAAATCATTCTACTATAAAGACATATGCACACGTATATTTATTGCAGCACTATTTACAATAGCAAAAACATGGAACTAACCCAAATGCCCATCAATGATAGACTGGATGAAGAAAATGTGGCACATATACAGCATGGAATACTATGCAGCCATAAAAAAGAATGAGTTCATGTCCTTTGCAAGGACATGCATGAAGCTGGAAGCCATCATTCTCAACAAACTAGTGAGAAACTAACACAGGAACAGAAAACCAAACACCACATGTTCTCACTCATAAGTAGGAATTAAACAATGAGAACACATGGACACAGGGAGGGGAACATCACACACCAGGGCCTGTCAAGGGATGGGGGTCTGGGGGAGGGAGTGCATTAGGACAAATACCTAATGCATGCCGGGCTTAAGACCTAGATGGCGAGTTGAAAGGTGCAGCAAACCACCATGGCACGTGTATACCTATGTAACAAACCTGCACATTCTGCACATGTACCCCAGAACTTAAAATAAATAAATAAAAATTTAAAAACTGGGTCTTTCTTAAAGCCTTCCCTGCTTGCATGGCATGTATTGCCAAAGAATTGTCTGTTCTTTCAGACACTCAGAAAAAGTAAACCTAACTTAGTCTACTTCAAGCTCTCTCGGAGAGTTAGAGAAGAACCTTAGTTTCATTGCAAAGTATTGATGCAGCCAGAGAATTTATATTACTTCTTAGTTTTTAATTAATACCCATTTTAACTACTGTGTTTAGCAATAAAAGTTGTTTTTATTGCCATACTTGATAATCTATCATAATCTGTCCACTATTGAAGGAAATACTCTCTATGAAGGCCCCTTGCCATTTGGAAAATTCATAGTAATTTCAAGTTAGATGTGAGTTTGAGAGAGGCTGAGTCCTAGTGGTTTTAGTTCCTGAAGCTCCTCTTCTCCATTCCCAGCCCAGAGAGCTCTTCTTCCAACCTCTATACCACATAGGGTTTTTGCTGGCAAATTCATTCTTAATGCGTACTAGCTATTAATGTGACTTCTCCTGTGTATCTGTAAGTTGCAACTAGCATGTAATGATGTTCTCTGAATGAGGGATACAAGTCAATTTCATTGCTTTTCAGTCTCACCGCCTACTCTTCATTTATTCATTCGTCAGATAGATTCTAAATATCTACTACATAGCACTTACTGGAACAGAGTATAGGAAAATCAGAACAGTTCCACATAAGCATATAATCTCTGATCTTTTTGTTGGTACTAAGGCTAGTGTCCAACCACCTAGTCTATCTCAGGAGTCCTTAGCATCTGCCAGACTGCCCATAGCTAAGGCCTAGAGGCCCTCAGAATAGAAAAGATCAATAGCCTGTTTTGTCATCTCAAAGAGTCTAGAAACTGCCACCCTCAATCACCTTGTAAGCCCCTTGTTCAACTCGGATTCTACCTTCTACCAAAATCCTGCTCCTGTCATCATTTCTTTGAATTAACTGAAGCCTCTGTTGTATCATCCACCTGGCTGTTAAAAGTTTCTATATCCTCTGCCTTTACAGTAATACCTAATATATAACAACAATTAGCTTAATAGTTATTGAATAGTTACTAGTTAACCTTTGAATAGAGCTAACAGATTTAGCAAGTAAGAATACAGGGCACCGAGTTAAATTTGACTTTCAGATATATTGTGAATATGATTTTAGTATAAGTATGTCCCAAAATGTCATGGAACCCCTACCTTGTGAGATGTTGGAGATATGCTGAAACAGCCCTACTCTCAGAGTCTAGCGAGGGAGGCAGACACTTCATTCTTAAAAAATAGGATGGTAAATACAACAGTGGAATTTCCTTGGTTGTTCCTTTCAAGGCTAAATCTAGTCTTAATCTTTTACAAGAAGACTTGCTCCCCTCACCTTTAATCATTTTCTTAACCTTCTGCTGTGAGTTATAGAAAAGAGCACACTGTGGTCAGAAGCCCTCCTACTGGTGTACAACACAGCCTGACCACATCCATTCCACATATTGCTCTTTAGCGTCCAGTTATAGGCTCTTTAAAAAGCAGCACCGCATTACGAATGCTTGCAGTATGTGGTCAGGTAGAACTCCATGATCTTTCTCGAGCATGCTTTTGACAAAGCCTGTTCCTGTCCCTCCTAGCTGTAGTGCAGTGTGGTTTTACCTCCTGTAAGAATTATTTTGTATGCTCCCCAGTTGAACTTCATCCTTTTCATATCTTCTTTTGTCAGGCCAGACTTACTGTTTTGATGTTTAATTCAATTTCTCAAGTAGCCAGCCATCCAATCCAATTTGATGCCTACAGCAGGTTTAAAGAGCAGGTTTTTCATCCTGTCACTTAAGTTATTGAAGAAAACAAGACTCTTCCCTGTGTGTTTAATAAGTTGCCCCACACTCCCAACAACTGGTCATGTGTATCCTTTCACCAAATATCTCACCTGCCTAGTAATAGAGCCTCTTATTTGAAAAAGAGAAATGTTTTACTTTACAGCATTCTTTGCTGTGGTTTAGAAACATTTTCCATTTGTTAATTAGCTCCTGCCTTGGAATTTCAAGCATCATTTTGAAGTAGGCTACCTTCTCTGTAATCCATTGGCAAAGAGATTTCAGACCATGAAAAGGATTCAGTGGCCTGGTCTCATGATAAAATTATCATGGAGTTCGATAAGACCATAAGACCATTTGTGAGTAACTTCCTACTAGGTAGGTGAGGAAGTATCCCAATTAGTGAGTCTGTTTCCCTCTAATTAGCATGTTTAAACTATATTAAGGCTGGTGCAAAAGTAATTGCGGTTTTTGCCATTCGATTTTGCCATTAAAAAGTAATTACTTTTAATGGCAAAAACCTCAGTTGCTTTTGCACCAACCAAGTAAGTATGAAATTGACTCATCTAGATTATTTTCCCAAATACATACTAGAAATCAAAGGCAAGCTATTCTACCAGTAATCCTATTTCTTCAACCCATTTGCTTACTCTAGAAAAAGTATCTTCTCCAAGCCTGGGATGAAATAGGACCTCTGATTTTAAGTGGAAAAAATAAATGTTAATATGTTTTTCTGATGTAAACTTGAAGTTGTTCCTCTGAAAATTCAGCTGGGTGCAATGGCTCATGCCTGTAATCCCAGCACTTTGAGAGGCTGAGGTAAGAGGATCACTTGAGCCCGGGAGTTTGAGACCAGGCTGGGCAACAAGACAAAAATCTGTCTTTACAAAAAAATTAAAAATTATCTGGGCATGGTGGAATGCAACTATAGTCCTAACTACTTGGGAGGCTGAGGTGGGAGGATTGCTTGAGCCTAGGTTGAGGCTTCAGTGAGCTGTGATTGTACCACTGCACTCTAGCCTGGGCAACAGAGCAAGACCCTATCTCAAAAACAAAAACGATACAAAAAAAAAAGAAAAGAAAAGAAAAGAAAATTTACATCAGACCAGGCTAGTGGGGCTAGATTCAGAGAGGAAGGTGCTTACAAGTGGTATATTGTTAAAGACAAGAGTTTCCAGGGAATGACCAGTCTAAGTTCAGGCCACCAGATGAGTATCTGATCGAAAATTTGGAAGAGAATCTAAAGAACGTTTACTCCTCCCTGTCCTTCTATCTCTTTTTACATTAATAGAATGTATATGTTATATGGTGTGATATGTTAATATTTAACATGTTTATAATATTTGTCTCTTCATAGTAGACTGTAAACTCAATGAAGGCAAGAATTTTTGTCTGTTTTGTCCACTAATGTATCTGCAGTAATTGCAATAGGGTCTCGTACATATAGGTGCTCACATATTAATAGAAAAATGAATTAATTAATCAACTAGTCAATGAATGAATGAATAGGAAGTTATGTAATTCATATGGTATAAGGCAGTACTTTTCACTCTTTAATAGTCATTTGAATTTGAGAAACAGTGAAAGATAGTTTCATGACCAATGGTTGAAGGGGAAGGAAGAGAGGGTAATGTAGATAAGGAATATTTGACATTTAGAATCCCAGATAGAATTTTCTCACCTTGTGGTTTCTATTCCTGTCAAACCATCTAAATTGGGCAGGTATTTCAGAAGAGAACAGTAAGTGAGGTCTCTAACTGTGCTGCTATGTGTCTTGTCAGATCTTAAATTACAAAGTTCTTTCAGGACCTATTTGGCAATGACTTCTTCGAAGCCCCTGATTATTCCTTGGCTCCTGTGTGAGACAGGCACAGGAGTCCCCTCCTTGTATGCATGTGTTAAGCCTGCCCTGTTCTTTGAATGGTGAGGTGTTGGCTTCCCAATCAGCCAAGCGTTTGCTGAGTACTTTCTATTTTCATAGGAAAATATCACTTCTTTAACAAAAAGTAACCAACCCTAAAATAACTATAACCCTTGCCACTTTTAGAGGGGAAAAGATATAAATGATAACAAAGAAAGCTTATGTAAAGAAATTATTAAAAGTAATGATAGTTTCTAGGATTTTCCTGGAATAAGTACATAATGTCCTAAACCATCTATGGTCGTTTGCGTCTTAATTTCTGTATATCATTCCCCTCCCTGTATCATGACACATAGCAGATGCTCACTGAATATGTTTGAATGACTATAGTTTAGAATGATTTTCATCAAAAGGGTTGAAAGTAAAAGTTTTATGCCTTAACCCTTAGTCAACTGGAAAAATTGAACTTCATTTTTCCACCAACATGGTTATTGATATTTTACTTTTGTAGCAGTCACCTTATAATAATTATGTTTGCATTATAATCGGAGGTCCATTAAGGACAACTGAAGTACATTGGCCTCCCATTAGTCCTAAAAGCCTGAGACATGGAAATGTCTGCCGTGTCTTTCAATCGACTGTTAAGGGCAGCTCCTGGTGCAGAGTAGGCACCCAATACATGTGTGGAGACTAAATTAAAAAAAGAGATAGGGACAGGAGCAGGCAATGGCTGTTTAGTCTTGGATAGGTAATGAATTTCCCAGGCCTCTGTTTCCTTTTCTGTACTGGGAGAAAGTTGCTCAATCGGCATTTCTCAAACTGTTTCATAGCCTATGAGTGTTCTGGGAAACATAATGGCTAGTTTTTAAAAAAAAATCCATGGGAAAATAAGTTTGGGGAAACACTGTTTCAAGGTTAAATAAGATTCTTTACCAAAGGATTGTTGGAGTCCTCTCCTGTGATAGTCCATTGTGAACCCCAATGGGGATGCAGTGTGTGTGGTGGGATCGCCAGGGTGCATCCCAATAGTGACATTCCATAAACCAGAGTGTCCCTCGCATAGGGCTGACTTTATTGAACAAAGGAAGCTCTACTGGGCTGTAAGTGGGTCACAATGTGACAGTAAGTGCATATGCCGGCATTTCCATGCCTCAATTTGGAACTGACAGATCTGATTGATTGCCAGGAGGGCAGAGACACATGGGTCCCTCTGCCTTGCCTGTCGCTGGATCCTCACTCACCCTGGCCCCCGCCTGGCATAGGTCTTTGACATTTCCACCCCACCCCAGCTTCATTTCTCTGAAGATGTTGATACTGTATTAGAACCTCAGGTGATGGTGCTAATAACTGGAGCACCCTGAATTCACTGGGGCATCTTGCATGTGGAAATCTTGGTAGTAACCTTCTTTATGTCTTCCAAAATTTTATGAGCTGCTGGAGCTCCTGGTACAACTTCAGAATCCCAGTTTCCATGGTGAATCCATCTGTCTCCTTTACTTGAAAGCTTCTTTAAAGGCCATTTCTCTTTGCTTTTATAAAATATCTGGAACAATCCCTTGTACCCTCCCAGGTTGGTCTGTGAGGTAGAGTGCAGTGGACGGTAATAACACCTCTTTGTAACAGTCTTGTGTAAGAATAGGTTGAAGGAGCTCAACAAAGGCCACCTGTCACACACAGGATGACTAAAGGATAAAACTCAAATGCCTCTGTCCTTATGCCTCTGTTTCACTTCATCTCCATGTTATCATAATCATCTCTAACTGTCACATTTTTGGTGCCAAAGAAATATTCATATGCATTGTCAAGTCCTAAATCTGACAAGCTCTTGCGGGATTTCAGATCTGATATGTTTTGTGAAGGAAAAATGGAGAAAGTGCCAGGAAAGATGTCCTCGACTGGCATTAGGACACATTAACTCCTTATTCAGCAGAGATGCTAGACTAGCCCTAGATCTGAGGAATGTTAGTGCTCAACTGTGTGTTGCATGTTAATGTATCAACAGCTGAATAGTGCACTTTGAATGGAGTTTTTCATATAATAAATCTATCCACATGTGCAATTCAATTCATTCATTCTAAGTCACCCATTCATTCATATTGAGAGCTTACTAAGTGTTGGATACTGTATCTCTAGGCACTAGAGATACAGCAGTGATCACAACAGACCAAAACTGTGCCCATTATATTACATTCTAAGGAGGAAAGGGCAGAAAATAAAAAGGCAATTAAGTCTGGCCCAGAGTTAGTGAGGGATCAATATATGCGGATATCCAGGGCTTTGGGGGCAGAGAAGAGCATGCGAAGGTAGGAGCTTGCCTGTGAGTTTTCGAAACTGCAAGGAAGCCAGTGTGGCTCCTGAGGAGTGGGTGAGGGAGGAGAGTGGGAGGGGAGGAGAGTGGGAGAGGAGGTGGTGGGGATGAGGCTAACTCTGCCACCTCCTCTCCTTTGTTCTGAATACATAGGCAGACTTGGATTCAGTCAAGGCTTCCACTCTGATGCCTTTTTCGTTTATCCCTCCCATTATTTTCCCTCTGAAAATAGTCCAGGCTCTTAGTTTTCCAGTAAACGTCCCTTCTCCAACCTCTCTGTTCTTCGAGCCATGCTGCTTTAGCTGAATGATAGCTACACCTGAGCACTGTGGGATTCACAGTGTCCTTCCTCAGTCTGACCATCCAGTGTGCCCCATGGGATGATTTCTATCTGGGCGCCAAACATTCCTCCCAACCTCAGTGCAGATGCCATGCTCACATCCCGGCGCTTTGCTCGTGCTATTTCACTTGCCCCATCACCCTCCCAGAGCTCTTTGCCTGGATAAACTTGGCCAATCGGGAGGAGTCAGCTCCATCTCTGCCTGCTCTGTGCAGCCTCCCCAGTCGTATCCTTTTATAATGATTTTCTCTCCCTCTAAACTTCCATAGCCCTTCCTTTCCTTATGTCCCATTGGATAGGCATACTCATTCAGGCACTGGATTCCTTAATCTATACATTTTCTGAGCATCCATGCCATTTGCACAGAGCCCTGTGGTGTATTTTACAGTTAAATGTGAGAACCCTGCATTTGAATCCTTGCTCTAGTTTCTAGCTGTATGGCCTTATTCAAATTACTATCTGTGCATTAGTTTCCCTGTCCATTAAATGGGGATAATAATGCCTACCTCATAACATCAATGAGAGGATTAATGAATTACTATATGTAAATTGTGTGACACATAGTAAGTGCTGTAGAAGCATTAGCTGCTGCTGCTGGCATTATATGATTATCGTCATTATTATTTCCAGCTAAACTGTAATGGTAGGGATTATATTTGTTGCTTCATTTTATTTCAGAGCTCAGTGACTTGTATGTCACTTATGTCCATTAACTGTGTGCTACTGATGTGATATTTTATGGCCAGACACAAGACTTTGCCGAACACCTAAAACCTCAAGGTGCAGGTTATGATATGTTAAAGTTAATGTAGTTAATATAGGAATAAACCCACTTTCTTGGCTTTGCTAAACTCAGGGACCAAGCCTCAGCTAGCTAATATGCCATCTGATTTTATGAAATATTTCAGGGAATATTAAGGTTTATGTATCCAAATTTTATAAAATACAAAAGAAATGACTGCTTTATTGCATTAAAACCATCATTGTGAGGAAAACTGGTAATTAACTAAATTCCAGGAATCTGAAGAACTGGTGTTTTATTTGCTGCAAGCTTTTGTTTTGGCCCCAGCAGGAGGGTGATGACAGGAGAAGTTCCAGTCCCCACCACCCCCACCCATGTAAAGCTATTATGGAACCCCAGCTCCACACTGAGCTCAGAGAGGCACAAAGTTCCTTCCCCAGCAGCAAAGCATCCAGAGCTGTGAAGACACATCCTCCAATGACAGCACAGCCAGAGGCAGGAGAAAGGCCACTTACCAGCCTTCCACATCCAAGTGCAGGTCTCTTTACATGTGAACTTGAGGGTGTTTGCCACTGTAGGCAATTATAGCACTAATGTTAATAACAAGAGGGATAGAGCAGAAACAATTAAGGTGTTGAATGCTTATTATATGCCAACTCCCTTTCTGGCAGTAGCGAAATGTCATCAGGTTCATCAGCGGCCCAGGAAGAGAACAGAGTTAATTTGGGCAATTTTCCTATATACCGGTAGCTTCTAACTACATTCTGTAATGTTATTGTTTCCATAATTCAGCCATGCCTTTTGAATGAATTTGAACAATACTCTTTCCAATGAATACTTTATAATGAAATATAACAATTATTTTGTATTCCTCTTACCTCCATTCCAGATTCTTTCATGAAGGTGAAGGGTTTAACTTTCTAATCTTTCACCATATCCACAGCCAGTTTGTTTTAGGGGGTCTTGGGGGGCCACTCCGGGCCCCATGTTTTGAAATGGAGGATTTGTAGTGGGATGCTGTACCTTATTTCTCCTCTTGGAACATTGTTAAAATTCAGTTTCAAAGCTAAGTGGCTTGTTTATTGAGTCACACTCTTAATAAGTGGTAGAGCTCAGATTTGAACTTAGATCTTTGAGCCCATAACCCATGTGTTTACTTACTGTTTTATCACTAAATTGTTTTGTTGGTTTTTTTTGAGACAAAGTCTCACTCTGTCAACCAGGGTGGAGTGCAGTGGCATGATTTCGGCTCACTGCAACCTCTGCCTCCCAGGTTCAAGCAATCCTCCTGTCTCAGCCTCCCAAGTAGCTGGGACTACAGGTGTGCTCCACCACATCTGGCTAACTTTTGTATTTTTAGTAAAGACAGGGTTTTGCCATGTTGGCCAGGCTGGTCACAAACACCTGACTTCAGATGATCCACCAACCTCAGCTTCCCAAAGTGCTGGGATTACAGGCATGAGCCACCATGCCTGGCCAAAATTGTTTTTTCAATGTAAGCACAGATTACCTCCTTTTCACATCTGTCCCAAGCACTTATGGGCCGTGGAACAGTGAAGGAGCTCATGCTCTCAGAAAGTCTACTCCTTGTATGGTCACCTGACCTTCTTCTTCCCCCATTGGGCCCAACAAGGGATCATGGTAGAAGAGGAGAGAGGGTGCTTCCTCCAGCCACTTCCTCCCCTCTTCAGATGCTGCCCAGAGTCTGGAGTCACACATACATATCCCTTCACCCTAGTTGGGCCATAGGGCATTATTATGGAAGATTTAGTGATGGGCAACAGAGTTTGGTGCAACATCCCTGGGCTAAGGAAGATAATATCAGTTGCTGTACTTGCTTGGTAGTTCCTGGAAAAACTGAGAAGATCGAAAGATAGAAGAGATGTAAAAAGACTTTAGGAGCATGGGGCATATGACTCGTCACTCCCATTCCTGAATATTTACCTTAGAGAAATGAAAACATGTTCACTAAAAAACCTGTGCATGAATGTTTACAGCTGCTCTACTCACAATTACCTGAAAGTAACTCAAATGTCCTTCAATAGATAAATGGATCAACTGGTGCATTCACATAATGGAATACTACTCAGCACTACGAAGGAATGACCTGCAGATACATGCAAAGGCCTGGAGATGAATCTCAAAGGCATTATCATAAGTAAAAATGCCAGTCTCAAAAGGTTATGTACTATAGGATTCCATTTATATGACGTTTTAGAAAAGGCAAAACTATGGGATAGAGTGGCTGGAGGTTAAGAGCAAAGGGAGTGTGTGACTTAAAAGGAGTGGCACCAGGGAGCTTTTTGGGTAATGGAATTGTTTTGTGTCTTGATTGTGGTGGTGACTGCAAGATTCCATACGTGGTTAAAATTCATGACAATAAAAGTCAATAATTTAAAAATACTATTAAAATATAAAATAGGGTAATGACAATAACAATAATAACAGGAGGGTGCTGAATAGGTAAAAATGTGGTGTCTTCAGAATTCTGACATGCTGCCACCTCATAATTAGTAACCCAGGCCCAAAGCCATTCGCATCTCCTAAGCCTTTCCCACCTTTTCTCTTGGGTGCCTGGAAGGGCTGAGTGGCATTTGGGCATTGATTCTTTTTGTGATGCAAATGTAAAATCAGAAGTAATGGAATGAATATTTATGTGTAGGATTGTCAAGCTTTGAAGACAAAAGCCCCCAGATTCCATATCTCATATGGATAGATCCCTGCAAATAGCGTGTCTAATATCCACCTCTGCAAGGTCACAGCACCTATTTGTCCTAATCTGCACATGCTGATGGGACACAGACTGAATGAGCAGAGCCATTTTGCAGGGAAGCCAACTACCCAAGAAGGAAGTTCCTCACCATCCTCTTCATTTTAGCAGAGCTGCTTTCATTTTTGTGCTGTCATTCACTGGATCTGACTCTGATCATCGTCCTTGGGACTGTGTGACAGCTGATCAGGAGATGGCCTTGACTGGTGGTCAGAATGACCACTGCTTGTACACCATCAGTATTTAGGACATTCTTGGTTTTGTTTTCAGAACCTGCTGTTCTCTTGGTGCCAGGACCTCAAAGTATGTTTCTTCATTCTCACCCTGGAAACTAACCAGGTTGGAAGAGGAGTCTTCAAGCAGAGCATTCCTCTAGTGTAAATTGATGTTAACACCCCATCTTCACCCTTCCAAAGCCAATCCACCCTCCCTGCCAGCTTCAATTCAGCCTCCTTCTAGAAACCTTTCAGGAAATGTATATGTCAATGGTGTGCACCTCTGTGGTTTTGTATGTTAGCTAGTAGTGTAGGGACATATCTGATGATATGTCTGTTCCTTCTTATCTGACTGTAGCACCCATACCCTCACCAGAGCTCAGGGCCTCCTCAGCTCTTGTCTCTCCATCTTACTCCTTTCAACCTGTTTTTCACACCAGCACCTGGGGACTTTTTCTAACACAAAAACCCAATCTTGTTATTCTGGCAGAGTTCCTCAGTTGCTTCCAATGGTGATGATGAAGATGATGATGATGCTGCTAGTAATAATGATAGTAACAATAGCTAACATCGTGCTTTTATCAGCCAGGCACAGTGCCAATACTTTGCCCAGATTGACTGGTTGAATACTTAAACTTTATAAGGTAGGTGCTATTAGCAGCCCATTGTACAAATGTAGAAACTGGGGTACAGAGAAGTTAAGTGAGTTGATCAAGGTCACACAGCTATCAAGTGGCATAGCTGGGATCTGAATCAGGCAGCTTAACTCCAGAAGCTCTGCTGTTTCTCATCCCTTAGATTATGAACTTTAAACTCCTTTGCACAGAATTCAACTTTCTTTGTGATCCAGGCCCTGCTTCCTTCTTCAGCTTGTGTCAACCTCCTGTCACCATGGCGATACTTGCTAGGCTCTGGCAACGATAAGCTGCTTGTGGTCTCTGATCATGCCCAGTCTCTCTCACCGTCTTGTGTCTTTGAACACTCGTCTCTATCTAGAAACAATTTTGCTCCTCTTGTTCAAATGGTTAAGTCTTAGCCCCAGTGCACAGGCTCTGGGATACCATTGAGATAGCCCCTGTGTTCTGTTCTCCCACTGCTGGCGGGACACAGCTGCTCATAGCACCCGCCACATTATTTATAGCCCCTGGTCACACCAAGCTTGTCCTCCCATGTCAGGGCCTCTGCATTTGCAGTTTCCTGAGCCTGATACACTTTCCCCCTGGTCTTTGTATGCCTGGTTCTTTCTTATCATTCAGGTCTCAGTTCAGATGCCACCTTCTCAGAGAGGCCTTTTCAGGACAGCCAGTCTAAACTTGTTCTCCTACCACTCTTTATCCTACTACACTGTTTCAATTTCTTCCTAGCACTTCATTTTCACTATTTGAAATCATCTGTGTTTCTGTCACCTATTGCTACACAGCAAACTAGCCCAATACTTAGTGGCTTAAAGCAAGAAGATTTTATTGTGTTTTACTGTTCTGTGGGTCAGATATTTGGGTAGGGCTTGGCTGAGTGATTCTTCTACTTCGTGTAGCATTGACTGATATTCAGTGGGAGGCTGGGCTGGGCTGGAGAGTCCATAATGGCTTTACTCTCATGCCTGGTGCCCTGACTGGAATGGATAGAAGTCCAGGGCTCAGCTAGGACTGCAGATGGGAGCACCTGTAGGTGGAATCTCCAGCATGGTGGCCTCAGGGTTGTTGGACTTCTAACATGGTACACCGATTCCCTCAGAGCAAGTTTCCCAAAGGCCAAGGTGGAAGCTGCAAAGCTTCTTCTGCCCTTGCCTCAGAAGTTCCAGAATGTTACTTCTGCCACCTTCTACTGGTTGAGCAAGTCACCTAGGCCAGCTCAGAATCAAGGTGGGGAGGGGACATGGACCTCTTTTTCATAGAGTGGCAAATAATTTGTGGCTGACTTTAGTCAACCCTAGGGGAGGCTGAGGTGGGAGGATTGCTTGAGGCTGGGAGTTCAGTACCAACCTGTACAACATGGAGAGAGCCCATTTCTACAAAAGATTGCTTAGAAATTTAAAAAATAAAAAAGAGGCTTACTATTTGTCTCTCTTCTTTATAATGAGAACTCCTTGAAGGCAAGATCATACTCTTCTGCAATAATGCATCCTCAGCACCTCCTCTGTACACAATAAACACTAACAAATACTTGCTGAATGCTTGTATAAATGAATGAAATGAAAAATATGAAATGAAAAAGTAAATGAATGAAAAACTGAATGAATATATTTCTGACTTTCTGTAATGGAAACTTCTTGAAAACTGGGTCTGATTTTTTTCATCTTTGTATCTCTGTTCCTAATACAGTCTCCTGCACTAATAGATGCTGGGCAAATATTTGCCAAATGAATGGATGCATTTTAATTATCATAGTTAAAGGAGATAATGTAACTTATACCCAGTACATACATAGGTATTGAATAAGAGTGGCAATTATTAATGACTTACAATGCCTAATACATAGGAAAATTAATTTATATTTTTATTTAACAATTTTAAAAATGGACCAGATCCGTACTTCCCTGATTCCCTCCCTCTTCCTTTCTCCAGCAGGCTGTATGAAAAGCTCTCTAGTGGGGAGGTGGCAGCCAAAAGAGTCCAGGACCCTAGTGTCTGCTCATCTCTGGGTGCGGGCCTTGACTCCTGGCCCTTGAGCACCTTTCTCCTTGCATGGCTGCCGAGACTAATTCACTCTGAGGTCATTAAAATGGAGGCTGAGATGATCTGAACAGCTCAGAGGCCTGAATTCTGATTCCCTGCTGCTCTCCAGGAGGATCAAATGAGATTACAGTTCTCTTAACATTCTGGCATTGTTTTGCCCTTGTGCAAGTGCACGCTCACAGCAATTACTTGAAGCCCTGTGTTAAACGCAGTGGGAAGGATGGGAGTTGGCATTTGATTTGCCACAAAAGGAAGGATAGTCTTACTACATGCCCCACTTACAGCGTGTGGCTTCACTCCCTAGTAGGCAGGAAGTAGGACTGTTCAGCTAGCATTTCAACTGGCAAAGGAAAGGCCATACTCAGAGGCCAAGTCTCAGCTTGTCCTCCCACTATACTGTGTGGCCTTGAACAACTTATTTGATCTCTTCAGGGCTTCGGTTTCCTCATCTATGAAATGGGGCCCTCCCTGTCTGTGTTATTTTCCTATCCAAATCTGTATTGATTGATAATTCCAATCTGGGTGACTCCTAGAAAGAGATTCCACATTCAAGGAAGCTCTATGACCAAAGGTGATTAATAGAGTACTGGGCCCGGCGTGGTGGCTCTCGCCTGTAATCCTAGCACCTTGGGAGGCCAAGCAGAGTGGATCGCTTGAGGCCAGGAGCTAGAAACCAGCCTGGCCAACATGACGAAACCCTGTCTCTACTAAAAGTGTAAAAATTAGCGGGGTGTGGTGGCTCACATCTGTAGTCCCAGCTACCCAGGAGGCTGAGGTGGGAGGATCACCTGAGCCTGGGAGGTTGAGGTTGAGGTTTCAGTGAGCCAAGATCACAACACTGCACTCCAGCCTGGGTGACAGAGTAAGACTCTGTTTCAAAAAAAAAAAAAAAAAAGAAAGAATACTGTATACATTTCCCTACTTTGAAATCAGACTGAGTTTTTTAATTCAATTACTGAGCTCCCTGATACATTAGGCTTTTAAATTTGTTTAAAAATTATTTTTTCAGGGGCCTCCCTGTTCTATTAATGTTAAGACTTCTGATTCTTGACAGTGCTAAATTTTTCTCCTTCCCAAAGCCCTAGAAAGCACTGATTGCCACTCAGGCTACACTAGTGCCATATAATGCCTTACAGCTTGGGGTAAGTTTTATTACAAGGGCATTTATTGGAAGCATGAGGATATATGGAAGATTATTTTTTCCTTCTTCTCCATGACCTCCCTAAACAGTTATCCATGAATGTGAATTTTAGTACAGTTCAAGTTCCAATGACTGCATAAAAAATCTCTGTTTTATGTAAACTTCACAGATCTCACCAAGCTGAGACAAGAATTTTCAAAAGAAAAAGCAACTCACTGCTTTGGCTAATTCTGGGGCAATGTTCTCTCCCTGTTGGCCTCCAGACTGGCCTAGTTTAAGGAACAAATTAGAGAATAAGAATTTTCAATCTTAGGGAACATTGCCTTACATAGGACAATTTTAAATGTTAGAACTTCATCTCCATAGAAGCAACTAAGAATTTTGAGAATCCATCATGTGCCAGGTATTGTTTTTTTGCATATTATCTTATTCATTAAAATAATACTTCCAGAAAAGAGGGTAGGTCCATAAATTCAAGTAATTTGCCCATGTTCATGCAGCTGGCCTGAGACAAAGCTGAAATCCAAATTCAAATTCTCTGCCTCTAAGACCAGCACTTCTTCCTTCTTCCCCGGTACTGATTGCTTGGTTTCTCTGATTATTTTGATGATAATGATGATTTATTTGTTTTTTTGGAGACAGGGTCTTGCTCTGTCACCCAGGCTGAAGTGCAGTGGCACAATCTTGGCTTACTGCAACCTCCACCTCCTGGGCTCAAGCAATCCTTACACCTCAGCCTCACAGGTAGCTGGGACCACAAGCGCATGCCACCACACATGGCTAATTTTTATATTTTTGGTAGAGATGGAATTTCACCATGTTGCCCAGGCTGGTGTCAAACTCCTGAGCTCAAGTGATCCACCCACTTTGGCCTTCCAAAGTGCTAGAATTACAGGCATCAGCCACTGCACCTGGCCTGATTATTTTCATTTGAAAGATGCCTTAACTATATAAGTCTTGCTATGTTATTATCTAATTCCTTTAGTGTTTTAATAGCTTCATTTTCAAATACTTCCTCCCAGTTGGTGGCTTATCTTTTTTATGATTTTAACTGCATCTTTCAAAAAGAAGTTCTTATTTTTATGTACTCTAATTTATCGTTTACCTTTTTTTGGTGGATTGCGCTTTTGGTGTTGTAGCTAAGAAATCTCTGTCTAACTCAAGATTACAAATATTTTCTCCTATATTTTCTACAAGTTTTATAATTCTAGCATTTACATTTTAGGTATATGATCCACTTTAAGTTCTGTGTATCTTATGAGGTGTGAAATGAAGTTCATTTTTAGCAAACAGATATCTAATTATTCCAACACCATTTGTTAAATGCCATTCTATCTCCACTGAATTGCCCTTGTACCATATATGTGTGGCTCTGTCAGTGGGCACTCTATCCTGTTCCATTGATCTGACTCTATGCTAATGCCACACTGTCGTGATTACTGTAGCTTTATAATGAATTGTAAAGTCAGGTAGTGTAAATCCTTTAACATTTTTTTTTCCTTTTTTCAAAGTGATCTTGGCTATTCTAGACCCTTTATCATTTCTTTAGCTTTTATTTATTCAGGGATACAGTTACAAAACAGAATTTAGAAATCTAAAAATAATTTAAAATTAAAAATTGCTAAAAATTGCTATATAAAAAGCTGTATGAAAACTGCCTATAATGTAGCTTCATCAGGAAGTGAGGCCCTCTGGGCACTGGATTCCATTTAGTTAATGTAAAATTGTTGCATATACCTTGCATGGATTGCCATTTTTTTCAGAAAAATTAAAGTATAATCATTTATTCCAGAATTGTATTGGACATGATTGCAATTTTCATTGATGTTTCAGAAAATCCCTTGGGCCCTAGAGTATCTTAGTCATTATAAACATAGTTGTCATTGTCCTAGTATTGTGGGGGAATTACTGATTAAAGGGAGTTAATTAGTTGTATTGCTGTCTACCATAGTTATTTACTCTACTTTTGATTTGCGGAATGCCTTTCTTCAAACATCTGAAGTGTTGTATTTGATAGTGATATGCAAAGCATTCTGGGTCTGTCTCTTCCAATAAAGCATATCCCTATTTACTTTAAGCTTGCTATCTGCTGGAGACAGTGAGGAGTGACTATTAATTAGGCGAATTTAGCTCTGATCTGTTAGCAATCAATGCCACTGTGTGATGTGGAGCAAATTACTTACCCTCTTTGGGTTTCATCATTTGTGAAATGAAAGGTTTGGGCTAGTTAACCCTGAGTGGCCCATTTGGCTCTAGATTTTTCTTACTCTTTTGTAGTGTTTTTATCCACTTAAAAATTATAACCCCTTTCAAAACTTTTAATGTCAAAAAGCTCTGTGATGAGTCAGAGGGGGAGCTTTCTCAGTCAGGTAGTAGTAGTTGTTTGATGCATCACAGATTGCCTAACACCACTGCATGACTCTACTTTTAACCGTGGCCAGCACTGAGCAATTAAGATGGCATTTATGGCTCCTGGTGCTGAGATATTTTGTGGCCCATGGAACTCCCATATTCTAAGGAAAAGAATTTCTTCTAATCCCAAGCAATTCCAAAGCTTCAGAATTCTCCTGAGTTGGCAGGTTAGATTTTCAAATGTATCTCCAAAGTAAGTGGTACTATTACTTGAAACCAAGAGGACTTCAAATATCTTCATTGTCGTTCTGACGCCAAAGCACAGCACAGCTACAATGATCATTGCTATACTAATAGAATAAGTAGCTTAGAGAGCCACTTTACTAGGAGATGCAGAATAGAGACCCAAATTAAAAATAGTATAAGAGAACATTTAGTGGGCACTTACTGTGTGCCAGGTGCTGTGCCAAGCACTTCATATGAATTATATTAGTTAATTCTCACAATAATATTGAAAACTAGGCATTATCATCTCCTTCTTACAAATGAGGACAGGATGCACAGTTTATGCTACTTGTCCAAGGTCACACAGTGGTAAGTGGTGGAGCTGGTCTTCAATCCGTATGTTTCAATCTAGAGTTTAAACTCTTAATGATGACATCAGAGACTAGCTAGCACATTTAAAGAGTAATTGCATATGTAGGATTACAGTGATCTAGACAAAGAATAACCCGTTCTGATGGGTCACTTTTGGGTAGACTTGATGGAAGAAAGAATTCACAGAAGATTTCTTGAAGAAATTGTTTTGAGATTTATTTTGAAACGAAGGATATAAATTGGCCTAGAGAGATGAGTTGGCACTGAGGAGATGGACTATATGAGGCCATGAAGACACAAATGAACAAATTTTGTGTTCAGGAAGCAACATAAAGACTTACGCAATGCAGAGTGATAGCCAGAAATAAAACTGATGTCATAGGGATGAAAATCCAAGAGGTTTCACTTTATTATAATAGGCACTGGAGATGCACTCTCAGTCTCAAGCAAGAAAGGGAACATAATTAAAATTGTCTTTGATTGTACAGTTTATCCTACAACTCATGTGGGATAAATATGAGCTTTGAGTGCATCAGGGAAGGTCAAAAGAAAATTTCTTAGCAAAACATATTTGATACTTAACAAATTATCTTCAGGAGTACCACATAGCTCACCTCACTAAGGCCCTATGGCCAAATAGTGCAATGACTGTGTATTTAGGCCTTTAAGAGACCTGAATACATATTTTACATAATTTTTGGAAATAAAGGTGACTAGTCCACCTCAGTTAAGCCACCAGCACATTCCTTTGGCCCATCAACACTGGTATTGTGTAGTGGACATAAAAGGAACACAGAAGGGTTATAGATTAAAGTCAGAGTTGGGCAAATAGAAATCTCTCAACAATATGTACTAAATTGAATTGAATTGAAGTCTGCTTTCAGATAGCAATGGCTGCTCCTGAGTGAGGGCTAATGTATTTGGTGAAGTATAGTTGGGTCCCTTCCATTATAAATCCACTAACGCTAACTTAATGTCTCTTCACATTTTCTAAAATGACTTTTCTCTCTCTCTCTCCCTCCATCTCCCTCTGTCTCTATCTGTCTTTCTCTCTCCAGTTCCAGAGACCTAATGACTTCTCACCCCCTTTCCGCTTTGGGACCGTGCCCAACGGCAGCACAGAGAGAAATATTCGCAATAACTATGCAGAAATGCATGCCTACATGGGAAAGTTCAACCAGAGGGGTGTAGATGATGCATTGCTCTCCCTGAAAACAGGGTAAGAACTGCTTCCAAGCTCAGAGTCCTTGATCTGTTTCTCACATTTATTAAGCATACTATTGAATCACATGCACTAGGTATACCATGGTTGGTATCATAAAATGTTAAAGAAGACTTCATTTGCTCTTTATGGATTTCCAAGTTAAATTTGATAGTATCACTTAGACCAGTGTACAAAGATTCCTATGCTATTACTTACTTCTATGTATTTTTTTTACAAATTATTTTCTAGTTGCACTAATGTAACCACGAAGTAAGAGTGAAATAAATGTAGAAGTAGGAAGGCAGAGTGAAGGCTAAGGTATTTGTGCCGTGTATGAAATAAAGACCTGTTGTCTAAGAGGTGAAAATTATGGTTCTGGTGTCTTATGGACAATGGAGAACTAAAAAGGGGAAAGTGTAAATGTTTTTAGATAATTAACAGTAAGAATGTGTTGACTGATCTCCAGTGCCAGCTTGTGTTAACATACTCTGTCCTCTAGGGAGTGTTTGTCCATTTATAGGAGTTCATGACCTACACATGTGTTGGCTTGCACAGTCCCAGCCAAACTGGTCCCTTTGTTCATTTGGCCTCCACAAGCTACAGTTATGGAAGATGATGGATAATGGAGCATTATAGATGTTGGGATTTGGAAGTCAAGGGGTCTTGTAGCTCATTTTCTTTGTTGTATGATGATTAAACAGCACTTGGACCTCCTCTCAATACCCTTGTAGCTCCAGGTCTGGAAAAGGCACCTAGATACATGGTTACGTAAAATACTGTTAGATTCTATGTTATCACCATAGATACGGTCACAAAAGATCTCAGAAGATGGGATTTGAGCTTGAAGGTAGGGCCACTTTGGGTATTCTGACCCCTGCTACACCCACCATTCTCATTCATATCAGGGCTTTGGTTTTTTGGTGTTCCCCTTTCTATAGGTTACCTAACAAAGTGACTTAACTAATAAAAATGACGGGAATAATGGTGTTGCTTTTCTTTCTTGCAGACCTCTCTATTGCCTGTACAGCTATATCTAAATTTCTTCCTCTACCTTTGATATGTTTAAATGTTGGTTTTAAATATTGATTCATGCCTTCCTGCCCCTATGCCTGGTCTTACTCCCTTTTTTATGTATTTCTCCCTTGCAAAGCACAATACATAAAATGAAGTTCTTTTATGTTTAGGAACTAAATGCTGTAATTTATTTGAGAGATCTGAATTCTTCTGTATTTTGCCTTCTCTTGTAGTTTCACTCATCTGCTCTTACACAAGCCTGTACTGCCACCACCGCAACCCCTCACCTCTATCCTTGTGCTGCACAACAGAATACTGGAAACTTCCTGACCACAAAAATAGCATTGCACATCTATTGAAACACAAACACCTACACTTATCCCCACTCCAGACTGTAATGAACTGAGAAATGAAAAATGTTATATAAATCTAACCCCATGCTATTTGTTGCTCATTGCGGTGGTTACTTTTCATTATTTCTGTTATTATTTTTATTGATCCCTTTTTACTCCTTCTTCCTTTCAGACACAGTTTATGAGTTGGCTTCAGGCCCAACTTACATTCTCATCATTCCCAGTGGGAAGAAAAGAACTCCTCCTTTCAACCCAAAAGCACATAAAGAACAGCCTGGGATTTAGGCTTTAGATTCTGGCAGAGTTCCAATTTAAACCTTACTTTGAACCAATTCTCCACATAGTTTTCTGGAACCCTACTGCTTCGTATTAATGGCCCCATAGGTAGTTTTGTTCTAAAATTCCTCCATTGGATTTGTTTGCTTTTTTCCTGTACAGGAAACTGGATGCCTTCATCTATGATGCAGCAGTGCTGAACTATATGGCAGGCAGAGATGAAGGCTGCAAGCTGGTGACCATTGGCAGTGGGAAGGTCTTTGCTTCCACTGGCTATGGCATTGCCATCCAAAAAGATTCTGGGTGGAAGCGCCAGGTGGACCTTGCTATCCTGCAGCTCTTTGGAGATGGTGAGTTCAAGAAAGGGAAAGTGCCCATTTTTCCTCTACTGATGGCCAGTCCAAAACATCAACCTTTTCCTTTCCTCCATTTATTTAACCTGTGCATTTCCAGAAAAGCATTTCACAGTATATTGTGTAGTTTTCAGGTATATATTAGTTTCTTATTGCTGCCATAACAAAGTGCCATGCACTGAGTGGCTTAAACAACAGAAATGTCTTGTCTCACAGTTCCAGAGAATAGACGTGTGAAATCACAGTGCCAGCAGGGGCAATCTCTTCTGGGGTCTGCAAGGGAGAATCTGTTTCATGCCTCTCCCATAGTATCTGGTGATTTGCTGATAATATCTGGTGGTTTGCTGATAATCTTTGGCATTCCTCATCTTGTAGAAGCATACCACCGATCTCTGATTCATGTTCACGTGGTGTTTTACCAGTGTGCATGTTTTCCCTCTGCACATGTCTGTGTCTGAATTTCCCTTTTTCTTAAGAATGACAGTCATATTAGATTAGGGGTTCACCCTACTCTGGGATGATCTCGGCTTCATTATGTTTGCAATGACTCTATTTCCAAATAAAGTCACATCCCAAGGTATTGGGGGTTAGGACTTCAACACATATATTTTTGGGGGATGGTATAACATCTTTCACCCCATAACGAGGTGAAAGATGGCAGGGAGAGGATTGAAGCAGTTTGTCAAGGAGGTATGTTTCTGGGTTGCAGGCTATAATCAAACCTTCAGGGATAAAGTAGGAGAACTGATATTAGATGTTTCATCCAGTCATCTCACATGTGGCCAAAATAATAGATGGAACTGTGGAAGGTCTCTGCTCTTTATGTGCCCAGAGGTAGGGCAGAGAAATAAACTTGCAGCCATCTAGTCATTCTTCCTGCTCTCCCATCTTGCTCTTTCAGCTGGAAGAGGCAGGGTTAGGGTCCTCAGAGGCAGACACCATCAGCTACTCCCCAGTATCATCCTGGCAGCAGACTGAGCTGCCAACTTGAGTTGAAAAAAATCTCATCTTCTGTTTCATTATATTCCTGTCTTCTGCATCCCTCTTCACTTTATTGTACAAAGAAACTACTCTTTCTGTTAGAATCACAGAAACTAACTCAGTTATGAATGAGCAGCCAGACCCTTCTTGGCTTCACCAGCCATCAGCCAAGTGGCTATCTCAATTATGTCTGCAGAAGGTTTGCCGTTAAGGATGAGATCAGAAGCAGGAGACCACAGGTGGATTTATAGAATCCAGGTGAAGTTGTCTGCTCCACTAGTTAGGAGAATCATAGTTTAATTTAAAAAAATAAGAGAAAAGTGGTTTGATTAACATTGGAAACAGGAGAATGTTTTAGCTGAAGTGTTACCAAGCCATTTTGGTGTAAGAGCTTCTGTAATTTTAGTGTAGCTGTCACTCAAAGGCAATAATGGAGACGATACCCATCAGAAAGAGATGATTTGCAAAAGTTGCCAAAACTTTAGTCAGATTATGCAAGCAAAGTTCAGTTTTTTAGCCAAACTAGAACTATTGGAATAGGCAATTTTCTCCGTGAGATTTTCAGAATTTTGCTTGTCTAGAACTAGATGCATTCTAGGGCACATGGTTTCTTTTACTTTCCTTTTGTCTGGGACCTCTTCCTACTTCCTAGCATCTGGTGAAGTGGAAAAAGGTCATTGAAATCTGACATGAATTAAAGCAATCAAAGCATGGTTAAACAATGTGTAAAGAAGGCAAGTCTGAATTTGGGAGTCTTATTTTATTCAAGCTTACTCCTCTTTGCTCTTTATTTTCTTCAACAAGAGATCAGTAAATCGGAGGGGCCCTAGGGAATCAATCAATCTCTCTGCCTCTCTCCTCCCTACCCAATCTGCTTTGCACAATTTTAAGGGCAATTCTCTGAATCACTCATTCGATTATGTTATTCCCCACTGTCTGTAATATTAAGTGCAGAATGCTGAATCTGATACTCTGGTCTTTAGCACTCTCACATCAATCTTTTTTATTCAGCTTCTTTTGCCTACTGTGTCTTTTTCTGTTTGAACTATTCTGTATGCCTTTCCTTAAACAAGCCTTGTGTGTTCCCACCGACCATACTATTCCTGCTGCCTGGAGTGCCTTTTTGTACAATGTAAATTAAAATTCATCCATCCAGCATGCCCACTTCCAACTCCTACTTACTTCACGAAAAACCACTGGCCATGCTATCCACAGAATTACCGTCACCACTTTGAACTCTTGTTACCTGCAGACAGCTTGTCATTGTGATTATTTATATGCCAATTTATACAGGCTAGATAATGGAGAGTGGGAGCAACGTCTCATGTGTTCATAGCACCTGCAGTACTCACATGAAGTTTTTATTGAATGCTTACTGAGTACGTTGATGAATTAATATGTAATGGCATTAATAAGATTACTATTAACTTTTTTCATTTCCTTTTTGTCTCCTTGTCTCTTATCCTTTCATGTATCTTTCTCTTTCTTGCTCAATACCCCTCTTTTTCCCTTTTCTCTACTCCTTTCCTGTCTCCTCTTTTTATCTGTTTTCCTTCTCTGTCCTTTCCCCAGGGGAGATGGAAGAACTGGAAGCTCTCTGGCTCACTGGCATTTGTCACAATGAGAAGAATGAGGTCATGAGCAGCCAGCTGGACATTGACAACATGGCAGGGGTCTTCTACATGTTGGGGGCGGCCATGGCTCTCAGCCTCATCACCTTCATCTGCGAACACCTTTTCTATTGGCAGTTCCGACATTGCTTTATGGGTGTCTGTTCTGGCAAGCCTGGCATGGTCTTCTCCATCAGCAGAGTAAGTGTTTTGATTTAAATGCCTAGAGCTTGTTAGGGACAGCTTAGCCTAGCACTGTGCAAAGCAGAGAGACCCAAGAGGACACTATTTCCACCCCCATGTTGCTCAAGCAAGAAACCACATCATGTATGTTTTCTCAGGAGTTTGTGTGATGTGATTGCAAGTGGCTCAGAAAAGTGGGTGATACTATATTTCCTTCAAGAAACAGCTTTCTGTGTGGGATTTGGGCATTTGGTTCTCTACGGGAACTGACAGATCTGTCAAAATGGAAAATTTGGCTTTTTACCAAATGCCTTTCATCACCATTAGTTGGTTCTGTATAAACTCTATTAACTATCTAATCCTTTAAAAATGTACATTTCTGTTTAAATAATTATATGTAACATATCTCTCTTATTTTAACATACAAAGGTGTATTATTAGTTGTTTCACTCTATGTTTTAACCGTGTGTTGGTTATGGAGAGTTAAAGAGCTTAACAGAACCTTCAGAAATAAGCTCTGACTCATAAGAAATTTACATTCCAGAAACTTCCCTAGTTGGAGCAAGAGTGAAAACTCTTAGGTCATTCTTTATTTAGGTCTCCTCTTCATTCCTAGTCCAAAATGAGACACTAGGAAGACAGTTTTGTGTATGAGCAGAAGGTCACAGGGAGAAGTTTATTAAAAAGTGAGCTTCTTTTGATTTTGTTAATAAAGTGGAGAGACTAATTCATGAGAATGAATGAAGGTCTAGGTTCCAGATATGGCCAACTTTGACTCAAACGGAGTTTTGTATTAATGAGAAAATTGATTTCTTATTAAATTATTTCATGTTTTCATCTTTTTCCTATAGTATTTTACTGATAGAGAACAATTTCTCCGTTTCCTCTCTGGCTGTGAGTTAATTCAGGCCATCGAGTGAGCTCAGAACAGGAGGATGGAACTTGGGGGTGGTGATGATCCCTGAGCCATGTTGCTTCCCTGGTAGCCCTTCCCTAAGATCTCAGATAGGGGAACGCCAGAAGCCATGGGAGCTGGTGATCTGTAATAAAAACCCCATTTATGATGCTTTGACATGATCAATGCCTCTATAGAGGAAAAAAGGCTTGGAATTTTCTCTTGACCTTAATCAGGAAGAGTTAGAAGAACTGGGAAAGTGGAACAACCTTACCTTGAAGATCTTCCATCTTGCTGATGCCCTGTGGGACAATGAGACTTACCTTGTCTAAACCTTTCTTCTTTCCCATTTGGCTACGATTCTTCTAATCCTCTCCCCTCTCATTCCCATCCACTGAGACAACTTACCTTTCCAAATTAGTCCCATTTGTTGTAATGACACAATTCAAACAACCTCTTTTCAAATACTTTCCCTAGCCAGGGAGAAAAGTTCCAAGTTTGTCCACCTTTCCAGGCAGGGAGCAAGATGTGAGCAGGCGGTTGGCTTGACTTTAGAATCAAACATACTGAGCCCTCCAGGAACCCAGCCCATTGCCTCTCCTGCAGTGTCCTTCAAAGCCCTGTACAAGAAGCTGTACACAGGGAGCTCTCGATCAATACTAATTTGTTAAGATGTTAATTATTGATGATAATATTGAGTGAGAAAGTATAAGAAGGAAAACAGGCGCTAAAGAGAGAATAAATGAGAGAATTCAACAAGGGAGTTATTTATTCCTATTTAGTACTGGCTGTTTGTCCCAATTCTTCCCTCCCACAGTGTAGAGCACAGCAGGAGAAAAATCCTTCATTGACCCCAGGGCTTCCTAATTCTCTCTTTCTGTGAATTTTGTTCATGCTTGGCTCAAGAAGAGAATTGAAGAGAATTGCTCAGCTGTTATTTGGTGACCGAAATTCTAAAACCTGCTTAAAATTTGTCAGAGCTGGAAAACAGTGGCAATTGTGAGCTACTGAGCTCCCCTGTGCTTTACTGTCAGCCAGGTATGGCCAGCCATGGCAGAGCAACCTCAGCATCCATAGAGCATGGCCATTTATTTCCAGAAGACTGACAATATTTTTTGCTATGGGTTGATATCATGGCCTCATTTTTAAGATGTGAAAATCTAGGCATAGAAAACCACGGTACGTCAACTGTGAAGTTGAGGCAAAAATGCCATATCCTATGATTCCAGTCCCTTTGCTCAAGTTACTGGGTGTGACCATGCCCCCTCTCTGATGGCCAGGTCACTGACCTCGTCTCATGACATGACAGTCACCAAATTCAGGGGTATAAATTAGACAAGCTTCTAGCCACATCTAGCAGTATATCAGACTATTCGCTTCATGCTTTCCCTGATTTTTTCTTATCCAGTTGGGGCAATTATTGGTGGGAGAGTGTTTTTTTGTGGTCATTTCTAGCCTCTCTGGAGATCTAACCTGTCCCCACGTTCTTGCTTCAGGGCATCTACAGCTGCATCCATGGGGTGGCGATCGAGGAGCGCCAATCCGTAATGAACTCCCCCACCGCAACCATGAACAACACACACTCCAACATCCTGCGCCTGCTGCGCACAGCCAAGAACATGGCTAACCTGTCTGGTGTGAACGGCTCCCCGCAGAGCGCCCTGGACTTCATCCGACGGGAGTCATCTGTCTATGACATCTCGGAGCATCGCCGCAGCTTCACACATTCTGACTGCAAATCCTACAACAACCCGCCCTGTGAGGAGAACCTCTTCAGTGACTACATCAGTGAGGTGGAGAGAACGTTCGGGAACCTGCAGCTGAAGGACAGCAACGTGTACCAAGATCACTACCACCATCACCACCGGCCCCATAGCATCGGCAGTGCCAGCTCCATCGATGGCCTCTACGACTGTGACAACCCACCCTTCACCACCCAGTCCAGGTCCATCAGCAAGAAGCCCCTGGACATCGGCCTCCCCTCCTCCAAGCACAGCCAGCTCAGTGACCTGTACGGCAAATTCTCCTTCAAGAGCGACCGCTACAGTGGCCACGATGACTTGATCCGCTCCGATGTCTCTGACATCTCAACCCACACCGTCACCTACGGGAACATCGAGGGCAATGCCGCCAAGAGGCGTAAGCAGCAATATAAGGACAGCCTGAAGAAGCGGCCCGCCTCGGCCAAGTCCCGCAGGGAGTTTGACGAGATCGAGCTGGCCTACCGTCGCCGACCGCCCCGCTCCCCTGACCACAAGCGCTACTTCAGGGACAAGGAAGGGCTACGGGACTTCTACCTGGACCAGTTCCGAACAAAGGAGAACTCACCCCACTGGGAGCACGTGGACCTGACTGACATCTACAAGGAGCGGAGTGACGACTTTAAGCGCGACTCGGTCAGCGGAGGAGGGCCCTGTACCAACAGGTCCCACATCAAGCACGGGGCAGGTGACAAACACGGCGTGGTCAGTGGGGTACCTGCACCGTGGGAGAAGAACCTGACCAACGTGGAGTGGGAGGACCGGTCCGGGGGCAACTTCTGCCGCAGCTGTCCCTCCAAGCTGCACAACTACTCCACGACGGTGACGGGTCAGAACTCGGGCAGGCAGGCGTGCATCCGGTGCGAGGCTTGCAAGAAAGCAGGCAACCTGTATGACATCAGCGAGGACAACTCCCTGCAGGAACTGGACCAGCCGGCTGCCCCGGTGGCGGTGACCTCAAACGCCTCCACCACTAAGTATCCTCAGAGCCCGACTAATTCCAAGGCCCAGAAGAAGACCCGGAACAAACTGCGCCGGCAGCACTCCTACGACACCTTCGTGGACCTGCAGAAGGAAGAAGCCGCCCTGGCCCCGCGCAGCGTAAGCCTGAAAGACAAGGGCCGATTCATGGATGGGAGCCCCTACGCCCACATGTTTGAGATGTCAGCTGGCGAGAGCACCTTTGCCAACAACAAGTCCTCAGTGCCCACTGCCGGACATCACCACCACAACAACCCCGGCGGCGGCTACATGCTCAGCAAGTCGCTCTACCCTGACCGGGTCACGCAAAACCCTTTCATCCCCACTTTTGGGGACGACCAGTGCTTGCTCCATGGCAGCAAATCCTACTTCTTCAGGCAGCCCACGGTGGCGGGGGCGTCGAAAGCCAGGCCGGACTTCCGGGCCCTTGTCACCAACAAGCCGGTGGTCTCGGCCCTTCATGGGGCCGTGCCAGCCCGTTTCCAGAAGGACATCTGTATAGGGAACCAGTCCAACCCCTGTGTGCCTAACAACAAAAACCCCAGGGCTTTCAATGGCTCCAGCAATGGGCATGTTTATGAGAAACTTTCTAGTATTGAGTCTGATGTCTGAGTGAGGGAACAGAGAGGTTAAGGTGGGTACGGGAGGGTAAGGCTGTGGGTCGTGTGATGCGCATGTCACGGAGGGTGACGGGGGTGAACTTGGTTCCCATTTGCTCCTTTCTTGTTGTTTTAATTTATTTATGGGATCCTGGAGTTCTGGTTCCTACTGAGGGCAACCCCGGTGACCAGCACCATCTCCCCTCCTTTTCACAGTTCTCTCCTTCTTCCACCCCTATCAGCCATTCCTGTTCCCATGAGATGATGCCATGGGCCCTCTCAGCAGGGGAGGGTAGAGCGGAGAAAGGAAGGGCTGCATGCGAGCTTCCTCCTGGTGTGGAAGAGCTCCTTGACATCCTCTTTGAGTGAAGCCAGGAGAACCAAAAAGAGGCTATGTGAGCACAAAGGTAGCTTTTCCCAAAACTGATCTTTTCATTTAGGTGAGAAGCAAAAGCATCTACGTGAGACCATTTAGCACACTGCTTGTGAAAAGAAAGAGGTTCTGGCTAAATTCATGCTGCTTAGATGACATCTGTCTAGGAATCGTGTGCCAAGCAGAGGTTGGGAGGCCATGTGTGTTTATATATAAGCCAAAAAATGCTTGCTTCAACCCCATGAGACTCCATAGTGGTGGTGAACAGGAACAAAAGGTCATTGGTGGCGGAGCGGATTCTTGAACAAACTGGAAAGTACGTTATGATAGTGTCCCACAGTGCCTTGGAGGCAAGAGCAGGTGGATTGTGCATGCATGTGTGTTCATGCACACTTGCACCCACATGTAGTCGGGTGCCTCAAGAGAAGGCAAACCTTGACTCTTTCTGTTGTTTCTTTCAATATCCCCAAGCAGTGTGATTGTTTGGCTTATATACAGACAGAGATGGCCATGTGTTACCTGAATTTTGGCTGTGTCTCCCTTCATCCTTCTTGAATAAGGAGAATGAAAATTCTTGATAAAGAAGAATCCGTGGTCTAGACAAAAAAAAGATGGTGAGCAATCCTGCAAGAGCAAGGTACAAAAACAAGTCCTCAGTGGTTGGCAATTTTTTCAACCAGTTTGAACCAAGAACCTTCCAGGAAGGCTAAAGGGAAACAGAATTTTCACAGCCACGATTCTTTTGCCCACACTTGAGAGCAAAAGATTCTACAAAGCTCTTTTGAGTATTTAGACTGTCGACTGGCCAAAGTTTGGGGAGGAGCAAAGCCACCTTTGAAGAAGTAAGGAGTTGTGTATGGTAGGGTAAGTGAGAGAGGGGGATGTTTCCAATGCTTTGATCCCTTCTTACTTAACCTGAAGCTAGAAGAGCAGGCTTCTTCCCCCAAAACTGATTACAACTGCTGTGGAGCAGACAGTTAAGAGAAATGAACTTGACAATTAAGAGAAATGAGCTGCACTCCATGAGTGTAGCTCAGGAGGTACGAAGAGAGGGGAAGAGACTTGGCAATGGGAGAGGGGGGCAGAGAGGGATCCTCCACAACCTCTTTGGGCCTGGCTCCCTGGGAATGTGACTTGAGCCCAGAGTGAACACTCTTGGTAGAAGCCCTTCCACCTTCCTGCAACACCTTGTTTCCCTCTCAGATTGTACCACTGAGGAATTAAAAAAAAAAGATATACATGTATAAAACTCCAGGGATGAGGGTACCGGCAGACATGATGCTCCCTTCACTTAACATTGGAAAATTGAGAAGGGAAATGAATATGTGTCACGGCCGGTCCTGAAACTTGGGGTAGGGCTATTCTATGGGTCAGTTCCACTGTCCTGCCATCCTTCCCTACACAGGGTGGCATGCAGAGAGCCCCAGGTCTGTGTGGAAGCTTGACTACAGGATCGCCATGTTGCACACAGGACACATAAACCAGAAAGGTGCTCATCCTCCTCTGGAAGGAAGCTGCCATGTCTCTTCAAGTCACTCCCTCCAGGGCTGCTCTTCGCCCCTATTCGCCCTTACTCGCGACCCTTCCTCATCCCATCCTTGACTGCTATCCCCGACCCTCCTCCTTGATTTTTACCTCAGTATCTTTCATTTTAAAGCCAACTGAAGGCCTTGTAAAGCTTTGTTTTCTTTCTAAAATGAACATGGGGGCAAGGGGCTGAACCTCTCACAGATTTGGAGAGAGGGGCACGGAGTGCTTTACCTTAGATAACAGGAAAGACTGAGAGAGGACAGAGGGCGTGAGGCACCTCCAGGAGGAAGAAGGTGAAGGGCCACGTAAACACCGCTTCGCCCTGACTCTGTCCAGGGGTCAGGGACTCATCCCCTCATCTTCCTCTTACCTCACCCCTTTCAAACAAAAAACCAAACCAACTAACCTAGCGAACAGCAATCTAGAACCAAGGGAGCTCTTTCAGTCTCCGCTGGCAACAGAAATCAAGACGGTGTTTATTTCATATGTAAATATTTTGTTTTCTAATTAATTTTGTATAGATAAAGTGTTCTCTTGTGAGTATTCAGGGTGTTGGGCTGGAGGGAGTGGGGTGGGGATGGGAATGAGAGGGAAAAAGTGTTTTGTTATGGGTTTTCATTTTCCACTGGGGGAATTGTTTTGTATGGCTTTTGCTTCAGGGTGTCTGGAAAAAGTGAATGCCCATGGAGGCCACTATGGTGAAAAAGCCAGGGGAAAGTAATTTGTGTCCATTCCCACCCCCCAGAAAACCAGTCTTCTTACTGATTTGTGAGAAATGTTCATGCACTTTGGCCAGGGCTTTACATAGGGTTCAGTTTGGCTCTACGCAAACCCCAGGTCTGACTCCTATCCTTCTAGGTAGACCCTAGGTTACCGCATAACATGCAGACAGGCTGGTGGCACCATATTTCCTCTGTCAGTACCTAGGGTAGGAAAGATTCCCAAAAGGGCTTAAACAGAATTAAGGTCAAATTAACTTCCCGTTCTTGGTGTGACTGAAAGGTTTCAGGAAGCTCAATCCTGAGAAATCTCCCAGTGGCCTCCTCTGATGCTGAAACAATCATCTCAGTCATCTGAGTCTTTTCTTCCTTAGGACCTGGGCGCTGACTCACTCCCTGCCCCACCTCCACCCTCAGAAATCAGCCTGGCAAACACACCTGGAAAAATCTCCACTAACTACTTTTTGAAGCATGTGATATCTGGTTATCACATAACCAGAGAGGTAGTGCTGGATATGTGTCTTACAAATTTGCATGCTTTTCTAGAAAAGATGATGGGATCCACTAAAAACTCAGTGGTGAGATGATTCCCTTAGCAAGATTGCTGAAGTTAGGTTTAGAGGTGGGAGGATGGGTATGTGAGCAATGGTGCCAATAGTGGCCCTTTATTTGCCTTGTCCTCATTACTGCCATCAGGAAGGTGCTACTGGCCTTGAGCCAGGTGTTCATAATCTGGCCTTTGGTTAACCAATCGAACTTCTTTTCCTAGACTGTTGGTTTTGTGGAGGTTGGCAGCCTCTCTCTATCACAGGTTAAAATTTCCAAATCCATTTACCCAGTATATTCACTACATTTTTTCCTATCCTCCCATCATGAAAGCTGTTAGCTGGATAATTTTATTTTTCTAAACTCCTTATTTGGCCCCAATTGGTCACTTTTCTTCAACTGGATATTTGCACTGGGACTAAGTTACTCATGGTCTGCTCAAGAAAGCGTAAAGAAAGGAAGGCTGGGCATTGTTAAAATCTAGATGTTACTTAATTCCAGAATAACAAGCAAGTAAAATGCATGAGAAATAATTCAGCTATAAGCCCAATCTATATCACAGATGGGTATGAAACAACACCCAATCCATCCAAAACTGTGAGATTCCGCAGATACCCTCAGGAGTACCTAATATTCCCATGTTCTTCAGAATCCATGCTTTCTCTCTTTGCACCCTCTACCATTCCCTTCCATTGCAGAAGTGGTTGGTGAGTGTGGTCCTGTATGAACTCCTTTCAGTGGCAATGCTTAAATCTCAGCATTTCCACTGACAATAATCTGACTCTTGAATTTGCCTGAGTCGAGAATGTGCACACCTTTCAAAGTGATGCATGTACAGTGGACTTTGTTATTTCAAAATCTGTCACTGTGTATCCTCAGCCAGAACTTGGGAAACATCCTTCGTGTGTATTCCCCTGCACTGGCCACAGCCATGTTGTGATTGAGGGGAAAATCCCAAATGATTCCATTAAATGTTGCTGGTGTCAGTAGTGCCAAAAACGCATGTATGACGTGATACAGTAGGAGTCATCTATACAGTTAAGTGACTATCACCCACCCGGTCTTCCGTGGCCATTGGGAGTTGCCCAAGGGAGAATTCTCTGCAGAGTGCTGGTCACCTGCACATGTCACTAAGAGCTAGGTTTCTTCGGTTCATTTTTTTTTTCCGTTGTTTTTTAGTTAGTTCAAGATTTAGAGACAGAATAACCAGATTGGTTGGGCAATAAGCTTTTGGAAAAACTATTCCAGAACTCACTTTATTCTTTTAATAATCATCTCTCTAAAAAGGCCCTGTCATTGCTTGACACCCTGTGAATGTCTGTTTTCGTATGTTGGGAATGATTCAGATGTGTGCATAAATGATGTCACCGCAGTGATGTTGATGAATGCATTCAGCATTTCCAGGGATTGTGGCCATTCCTTATGTGCTCTCTGAGCCCAAAGCCATATAGGAAACATATGCTCAGTAGGCTGCTGCACACTACAGCAGAGCTTTTGCTTTCTTCACTTGGGCGTCAGAGATTTTTCCTGTTTAAGGAGCTCTTCATGGAGGAGAAGCAGCTGAAGGTGAATAGTCACACCGGGATGGGTCTGGCCTTACTCATGCTGTGTGGTCCATGGTGTGTTGAAGGTCCTGAAAAGGTCTTTTTCATTTCCCACCCCTCTCCAACTACTGCCTTCCCACACAGATTTGTTGCTTTAGTGCTGAGCTGAGCTGCCTGTCATTCAAATGAAAGTAATCCCAGGAAAGGTGACATATTAAGCCATATTAGGGATTTATACATTTAATCACCTAATTTACATTAGGAATCTCACTCCTTTTCCTGGGAATAAGTTATGATACAAGAGAAGAGGAAGGGAGCAGAGAGCACTGAGAGCAATAGAGTAGGGAACAAGGATGCAGGTTCTAGATGGCAAAGACATTTAAACCATATTTTATCCTCCACCTGCTTTAAGGCTCATGTGACACCTAAATAGGACTCCTGGTTAGGAATTATTTTCAATACACAATCACGTGAGTGTATAATTTATGAATTTCTAAATTCAGTATCTTGAGGGCAGGTTGAGAACTATGATTCTTTCTATAGAAAATGGAAAAGTGATGCTTCTCCTCCATTACATGTTACTGAGTAGGCAGCTAGAAAAATCAAATTGAATTTATGATACAATAAAAGTTACTGTCATTGTCTGGTCTCTGTCCCAGTTTAAATAATCTTCCAATTAGTTGAGTTGGTCTATATCCTATACTTTCCACCTCCATGGGGGGTGCCCTGTTATCTGGTAAAAGAGCCACTTATGACCTCAGGTGCTACTTAACCTGGGGGGCAACTGTTTCTTAGGCCTATCAGATGTTTGGGATGACACTAAAATGCAGATTAGTCAGTCTGAGAATGTCTAATATTGATCTGGATCTAGGATTCTATTCTAGTTTGGGGGGGTTCCAGTATTGTATAAAATCATAGGATATCTGAGAACATCCCACCCTCAACTCATTCCAACCACATTGATTCAGTCACACAGGGGCCCTGTGAGTTATATGACTCAGAAGAGACAGCCTATCTATTCCCACGACAAAGGCCCCCACCCAGAACCTTAAATTGAAAGCCAGTGCTGCTACTTTTATGCCTTGGAGAGATCTGTGAAGTTTAGGGCTTCTCATTTACAATATTGAAGCAAGAAAAAAGAATTTTGTTCAGAGTAATGGGTTACAATAGCAGTACTGGGAATAAGTGGGGAAAGTTAGAAATCTTCCACATTTCTCTCTGCGTCTCTCAGAGCTCCGCACAGTGAGTTTCTGGAGCTGCTTCATGCTTTGAATATAATTGCTGGGGTGATTATGTGGGTAAGGGCTCCTGAAAGAACTGAAGGTGAAAAGCAGAGTAGATGAGTAGAATTCCTCAGAGCCTTGGCACTCTGGTGTGTTGAGTCTGTGTTTTGGCAAAGGTAAGAGAACTCAATGCAAGAATAAAGGTACAATTAAAAAGCACAACACTAAGCCCAATTTAAACTGTTATTTTAAAGATTGGGTTTCCACACTTTAAACCTAAACTCCTTTATCTGTAATTATTTTAGTGTTGTGATTTAAGGGGTGGAGCAGGTTCTAGTACTATGCAGGAGAAAAAAATAAAAGCTCTCTGGTTAAATATGTGAGTTTAATTAAACCAACGTCTATTGTGCACGTACTATGTCCCTAGGCTAGTTCTGTGAATGATATAAAAGGTTTCAAAATGGAGTATATTGTACTCACGTACAATATATGAATGCCTAAGTACAAAATATGTAAATTTATAAATAGGTATACATACATTTGTATGATTGTACATGCAAGTTTAATATTTTCTAGTTTCAGGGTAGGAGTCAAAGATATCCATTATGTTATCTGAAAAAACATTGCAGAGATTCAACTTCCCATGTCATGGCCAGGCCTGGACTTCTTTCAAAATTATTACACCTCCCAGAGCTAAATTCTGGGGTTTCCTCTCTAACACAACCTTGCCTTTTCTATATCTTCCTTCCTTCAAGACCCCTCTGTGGTTCTGGTCCATAAATCCATCTGGCCTCGTTGACTTCCCTCTTTGATCCAACCCTGTATTTATCCACATTAGCAATATTCTTACTGGCAATTCCTTTTTCCTCTTGCCACCTCACTACACCAACCATGCTCAGCTAACTGCACCCCAGCCCCTTGTCATTCACTGCATTTCCAGGAAGAGAAAGTCTTAAACCTATGCTGAAGAGCACAAAATCAATCAATTTAACCTCGCCTGAACCCTACTCACTTGGACAACTTTTTAAATTCTCCAATGTTGACTCAGTGTCACATTCTGTTTGTTAAATTTGTTTTATTTTCCTTTCATGTTCATGTCCTGTCTTTCAACAGGCCATCTTTCCTACTGTGTTCGCAAGAAAATCTGATTATTGAATCCTCACCTATGCTGTCCTCTCTGCCTTTAGATTTCTCTTGTCTTTCACACATCTTCCCCATCCTTTCTCCCAACAGAGTGCTCCTCTTCCCTATGCTCTGACCTCTTCTGAGGTGCTCTCCAGCCAACTGTACTTCTCTCTTTTGCATCTTTAATTCCTTCCACACATCTACCTGCAACTATCTCAAAAAAACCAATCCTACAACTATCTCTAAAGACAAATCTTTCAATCCAATTTGACTCTTGAATTTCTGTCCTATCTGTGTTTATCTTTTCACTTCCCAGCTTCTCAAAAGAGTAGTCTTTCTTTCTCCACTTCCTCACCTTATGCTCATGGCTTCATCAATGGGCTACATCCTACCACTCTTTTGAAACTACTCTCCAATGCAGTGCTTGCTACAGAAGTCAATAGCCTTTCTTTACTTTCCCTGCTCATCAGCCTCATTGACAATTACCATTGGGAGGCAATGCATTCTGGTTTCAATCTTAGTTTGCTGGTCCTGTTACCTCATTGGTTCCTGCTCTTCCTCTTATCTCCTGAGCATTGACTTGCCATGGTATTTTGAGCTTGACCCTCCTCTCCTTATTTTCATGCTCTGTAGCAATCTTTCTGACTTCAATAACTCTTTGAATGAAGATGAATCCCAAATCTTCACTTTTAGCTCCTACCTTTTGCTTTTCCTTAATACACATACTTCCAGTCACCTTCTGACTCAACTTCATCTTGACTCAAATATCCAAAACCATTGCTGCAAACCAACATAATCACCAAGTTCCTCCTTTATGTTTAATGGTATCACCATGTCTTCTGTCACCAAACTCAAGCTTCTCGGGCACTTTTGCCTCCTGTTTTCTTCATCCTGCATATCTAAAAATTTGAAAAGCCTACTAATTCTTCCCCCTAAGGTTTCCAGTCTTCCCTTTTCATTCAGACCCTTCCTTCTACTCTGGATTATTTCAGAATCTTTTAGCATTGTTCCAGTATTTTATATTTGAATCTACTCTTATCAGTACTCAACTTCCTAAATATAAATCAGATGTCATTCTTCAGATCAAGAAACAACCTTCAGTGGGCTTCACTTGCCATAGTCTGCCAGCAGTAACTTGTTACTTGACGGTGTGTGCCCCATAATCCAGACAAGCTGAATCACATTTGTTTCCACTTCCCCTACCAGCTTGTTTTACCCATTTGTGTCTTCCCTTAAACTGCTCCCTTTGCCCAAAATACTCTCCTTCCTATCTCCCCTTTCACTCCCTTCCTGAATAATATCCATTCCCTCTATATAAGTCTTCAAAGAGCAGAACAACTTCATGTTCCATCCAGAAAATAATTTTAGACATTTTATGAATGCCCATAACACTTTCATTGTATCTCCCTAGTGGCAGCTATCATGGGACATCTTATTTCATAGGTATTTGGTTATACATCTTATCTCTCCTGCTACAGCATAAGCTCCCTGTGTTCAGGGCCATGTATTTTTAAATCTTTTCATCTTCTGTAGCACTAAACAGAGTGCCTTGTATATGAAAGGCATTAGTAAATATTTGATATTATTATGAATTATAATTGAGGAGGAGTCACTATTTTGTCCATTTGTATCTGCAGTAGCACCTAAGGATAAATCCCCCCAGTTTCTCTATATATATCTGCACACACAATCACATGTATATGCTACATGTATACAGATTTCAAATGAAATCTGGATTTTTCTAAGTGCTTTGTCCTTTGAAGTTGTTTTGGACTGTTTTATGGTTAGGAAAGTGTACTTGGAACACTACATGATACTCAAACAAGTGACAGAGGGAGAAACTATGAAGGATATTGATCAAATTTTAGGTATCAGCTTTTCAGATGCTTTGGGTAGAGCTTGTATCCAGACACTTTACTACCAAGACTGAGTCTCTAACAACCTGATCCATGCTGGGACTGATCTGTGATCCAATATTTAGCTTGTTTTTTTAACACTTGCAACAAAGAACCTTGTCACAGTTCTGGCTCACTAATCACACAGCCTTGTAGACCCCAGGTGGTGGTCCAATAGGACCAGTGTATTTCACTACACGCTACTTCCACATTTGTGGCCTTGGGTGAACTGTCCATGCTGGTCACCACCTTGTCTTTATATTTCTTTCCTGAGCTCTGTGGCTTCTCACCCTTTCTGAGGCTTTGTCTACAGGGTCACTTCTCCCAAAGGGAGGATAAGAGTTGAGGTAATTGAACACTTTACCTCTTATCTATATATTTCCAATGAAAGTAAGTTTGGATTTGAATGAGCTGGCTCAGAGAGAATTCTAGTCTCTAAACTACTCCTTTCTCTGTAAATATAAAGGGATTCATTACCTCAGGGGGAGACAACATCACTTCTGACCTTATGGCCCTCCCTTATCCTCTGGTCCCTGTATTCTTGAAGCCCTGTTTATCCTTCCTCCTCCTCTCTTGGCTCTACTTAGCAGTAGCCAGTGTCAGTCTGTGTCCCTCTGAAGAAACTCTTGGAGCTGGTACTGTCCTTTCACTTCAGCTGCTCTGGTAACCGATAATGTTTCCTTTCCTTCTCCTGGCCAACCTTCTTTATAAATCTCATTATGCCATTGGCCATGAATTATTCCCCTTTGGGAGGCATCTTCTGCCACTGTGTGCTAATTTAAAGCATACTATAGAGAACTGAACTCAAATAAGTTATAGGCAGTGACAAGTCCCTTTTTTAAAAAAGTGAATGAAGTCCATTCTTCATTGAGACAGGAGTGGGTAGGACAATTATTATCGGCAAGGTAGGGCAAAACTTGTGACAACTTGGGAGATACCTAGTGAAAATTAAAATATAAGTCTAGAGAGATAATTTTGCTTTTCAAAACTCCTATTGGGTCTAGATATTCTTGCTCCTGAAAATGAGAATAGTTAATATTTTAGAGCAAACCCCATTTCATTATACTATGAGACTTTTTTTTAGCTGATGAAACAATCTGGTAAACAGCTGGTGGGAGGGTAGGAAGACAGCCATCCTCATGAAGGATGGTCATGAATCTCATTTGGGCCAGTGAATGGACCAAAATTCTAGGCATTTTAGCAATGAAGTGTTCATGTCAATTATTTTGCCTCCAAATACCCATAAAAGGAAAGGGAGGATCTGAGGAAGGAAAAGAACAGGAAGTCTACATTGGAGCTTCCCTTTGTGTCACCAATAAAGCCAGGAGCTGACATGTGAGGCTCATGGTTCCCCCTTGGTTACTGGCTTCAATGATAGCTTCGGAAAGCAGGGAACCTTGAAAGAGCAAGGACCAAAGATGAGATGAGTGAGGAACCTGAATGTAACCCTATCTGTGAGGTCCTGATATCCACAGGGAGCCTGGCCCCATGTCATTCCTGCCCAGGCCCTTCAGACTATAGCACCCAAGGAGCCCTTGATCATCACCCTGGGCAGAGGGAGTGACTCATCACACCACCCTTACCCAAAGAATTTAGGCCACCAGGCTGTGACTCCCTCTGTCCCCCTTACAGTAAGAGACTCACAGTCTCTGAAATCTGACAGGAGAACAGCGTCAGGGGAAAAGGCCTGAGAATGTGAATTTGCTGAGCTGTCTGCTCCTCTACGATAAGTACATTACCCATTTCCAGAGGGGATTTTTTTTTTCAAAATGAAGCAAAACATGCCTGCCTAAAACTTCAGCCCTATTCAGAACAGTCTTGCAGTTAACTGTCATTGTCACATTTTAATTATAATTGATTTTCTTTTGAAATCAATGGCTATTTTAATGCTCCCTTTAGCCATGACATAAGAACCCTCTGCAAACCAGAGTCCTGGCCACTAGGTTGCCTCTGGCTGTGTTATTCTCTCAGTAGTTCATACATTGCTCTCAGATATTCACCTGAACAGCACAACTACACAGAATTTGACCTCTTTGCCATGAGCATTCTGATGCCTATGCACCTCCCTAATGCACAGAATCTTAATAGATCCAAATTTCCAATGCCAATCATGTTATGGTAGATGAAAGTGTTCATTTAGAATGGGATAAACAGACATAATTTATGCAGTCAGTGTTTTCTCTTTTGCTCTATCTGGCTGGTGGATCACTGATCCCTCGAGGTTTGACAGAAATATTCAGGCTTCATGTGAAGGCAGCATTTTTTTGTAATGGAAGAACCTAGTTATCCTCTTCACTGTCCCGTTTTACCCTATGGAATCCATGTGGCCATCTAAGGTCCTGTTGATGGATTGGTAGTAAGAGGATGGAGAAGCAGAAGCCAGTCCCCCGAGAACAGACAGTCCTGTTGCTTAGATACATGCATATTCACACATGTGCCCACATTTCTTCTTGGAAACATCATGAGCAGAGGTGGAGATATCTGTTCTCAATGGGAGGAATAGGGGTAAGTTCCTTGACAATAGGGATTCTCAAGGAATAGGGATAAATGCCTTCGGGGATTCAATAATTTATCTGTTCTCTCTCTCTCTCCTGGGGTCAGGATCAAGAAAAATATCAAGATTTCACCTAGGCAGGAAGCAAGGAGAATAGCAAAGCATCCAGGCAGAACTCTTGCTGAGAAAAACATGAAGTAGTAAAATCACCCTTTTTTGACACAAATGCATTTGGAAGTCAATGAGAGCACTTACAGCTCTGTTTCCCTTCATAAACTTTTCATCTCTTGCATTCTTTACTTCTCTTTCTCAATTTATTCATCTTGAGGTATTCTTATCCTAAGGTGGCTCTGAGCAGCCCACCCTCAAAACACAAACAATGTTAGGATGAGAAGTTGAGTGAGCACAGAGCTCGAACATGTGCGTGGTACTGAATGTTTCCAAACTCGAGCCCAATCAGTCTAGCACAGTCAATCCCACTGCATTTTAATGACTAGGATGGGGCCTGCTGTACATAGCTGGACATCTTGGATTACAGAAAAGAGGCTTTGTGTGAAGTCAGCATTTTGTTTGTGATGGAGAAACCTAGTTATCCTGCTAACTGTCCTATTTTACCTGGTGGAATCCATAAGGTCCTGTTGATGCGTTGGTTCTAAGAGAATGGAGAAGCATAAGTCATTCTACCGAGAACAGACAGTCTTGTTGCTTAGATACATACATATTCTTTATGTCAGGATTCCTCCTGAGACTCTTGCACACCTTCAGTGATCAGGGCATTCACTTTGGTTATTTCTTGGTAACAGGCACAAGAAATGGGTCACATAGAAATCTGAAGAGTCATTTCTTGAGCATTTTTAGCTTAATCCCATGTAAAGATGCACTGAGCTCCTGCAGTTCTAGCTGCCTCTTCTCCCCTCCTTGGGGAATGGTGGAGTTTCTAGAGTCACCAGCAACCCATTAGACTCCACCACGCTTAGCCTATGGTAGATTCTGAGTAAATCACAGTAGTTGGTATGTGAATACAAGAGAATTTACCATAACCATTTCTCCAAATAACCTCCTTTGACTTGGAAATAGGATCATCTTTCAGTTTTACAGATGAGAAGTCAAAGCATGACAAAATTAGATAATTAGCCAAAAGTAAGATTATACAGAAAATTCTTGACAGAATCAAAACTTGACCGAACCAAAACTTGTCCAAATTTCTAACTCAGCGAGTAATGCTGCCTGAATTGTCTGTCCCCACTGTAGGTTTTCAGCGCTGAAAACCTACAGTCACAAAAATCTAGGCAGCTGATTTAGCCAGATCTTTTCTATGAAATTTCCCTTTGCAGACACACACACACACACACACACACACTGCACATACATCTACAGAGACAAGTCAAAAAGAGCAAGAAGAAAGCAAAAATTTGAAAATCAGAAAGGATAGAGAGGTTTCCACAGTGAAGAAAACTTGGTCAAATAAAAATGTTTTCGAATTCTATGGGGTAAGATATTGTGAATAATTTTTTTATTATTAAAAATTTTTTATGTAGCATGTAATCCACACAAATAAAAAGCTCAAGAAAAAACTGGGACAGAGGATTTCTTCCAGAGTGCTACATGGGAAAAGGGCCTTCAGGAACGTGTGCAGGGGAGTCATGATACTCCAAAGGTGTCAGTAGTTTTTGTCAGCCCACAGTGAGCAGGGCAGCCTCGAGGGAGAGCCCCTTACATCCTCTTCTGGGCACCTCTGTCTAATTCTTAAAGTTCAAACATACAAGCCTGATTCTAGGATTAAGGCATGAGTTAGTTCTGAACAGAAAAATATAAGGCAGTTCACATACACAATGAATTCTTGAAGAAAGAACCAATAGCCCCCAGACCCATAATAAATCATTACTGCCTGCCTAAATCCTGAGGAAAGGGAAGCATGGGTGCTCCAAAGACTAGTCCCCTGAGAATACTTATGAGACCTTGATTTTGTCACACGGTTGCAATGGTGATTTATTAAGCACCCGCAGATCAGAGAATCTTGCAACAACCTTCTCTTGCAACCCACCTGTTCACTTATGAATGATATCAAGCTCAGGAAATAATCCATCTTTCCAAAGATTTTAGTTTGCGCTGCAGAAGAAATTTTGGCTCACGTACACAGCATTATGCTTATACCAAAAACAGTGAAAGAGCTCTAGTGTCCTGCTTAACACAGAGTAACTATTTTTTTAAAAATTTTATCAGTCCTTCTTAGCCCTAGAGGGAAGATAGGAGAGGAGGTAGGAAGATGGAAAAGTCCTTAGACGAATGACTGAGGAGTCTACTATGCCATCAACTTCACAATGTGCTGATCCCCGGAGCCTGGTTCAGGAGGCTGGTTTTAGATGATTGGAGGAAATGGAGGAGCTTTCATTCTCATGCATGAAGATGGAGGGAGGAGGTGGGCACTAGACTAATTTTTTAAGCTAAAAAAAAAAAAATCAAGCCTATTACAAAATCTCGTTTTTCCTTTGTCCTTTTGCCTCCCAATAATTCACATAAAATCATGTTATCATAGTAAGCTAAGACAGAGGGGCAGTAGCTATTCTACCTTGACTTCGTGGTGACTTCATCTTTTTCACAAGTGTCATTACAGATACCTGGATCATCATGATCCTTAACAACAGGTCACGGGGCCAACAGCTGATGAGTATTTGGAGCATCTTATTCCCCCAAAATGACCATTCCCTGCCTCCTGCTACACCCATATTCATCCGGGGGAGGTGGGAAAATAGCAGGATTCTTGGGGACCCTGAGGGCATGAATGGAGAATTGTTTGATTGAAACCACAGAGCTCTTGTGCTTAGTATTAAATATTAAAATAGAAATGAAAAGTTCAGCTTTTCTGAGCTGTACGATAGCGGCCAATGGAGGAAGTCTTACAAAGAAAATATATGTATCTGCACAAGACTGAAGCCACTAAGCCGAGTATACATAAAATAAGGACATCTTCCTATTTCAAGTATATCTTAGGGGGCATGGGTGCTTAGCTATCCTATAAGCACCCATGCCCCCTAAGATATACTTCTGTGTCCTATAAGACAGAGAAGATAAACTCAATTTCAGAGCTCAGAGCAGCAAGATCCGCATGAGCTTAAACTCTTTCCCACTGAGCCTAGGGGTGGAATGTAATTCCTCTGATGGTTTTGATTTCTTTCCAAGCTAGGATTCTCCATTTGATCATTGGCACCTTGGCAGCTCACACAACTCCATGGTCTCTTCTGTAGTTTTCAGAAAAAAATATATATATGTATATACACATATATACATGCATATATATACATATATACACACACACACACACACATACATAACCCTGTTTGGGTAAGGCCTGTTGACAGAAGCCAGATAGCTGGGTGGAAGTTAGAAGATGGGAAGGAATTCTTATCTCAGAGTTTCAATACTGTGACAATGTGGAGAGAAGTCTCCTGGGAAAATGCATATGCCCAGTAACTTCCAAATGAATCAGGGAAGTTGGAGCATTTTTGAGATTTACAGTGTCTTTCCTTCAGTAAAACAAACCATAGCAACATTATGCTCTGCAGAGCCTTCTGCTCACCCTTGGATGGACAAGAGCTGCTTCTCCTAGGGAGACAAATAAGAACAAGAACAAAACTCCCGTCTCCTAGGCCAGTTATAAGTGTTTTCTCCTTTCCTTTATTATTCTGTTACATAATGGGGAAATCTACCTGGCCATTACCAATCAAACATTCTATTTGCTAAATATCATATAGAAATTCGTGAAAAAAAGAGTAGAATCAGCAGATTTCATTTAATCCCAAGGGTCTTTGCAGTTTTCATCCTCTCCCTCAAAGTTATCTCTTCTTTGAGACACTTGATCACCTCTTTCCTCTTCTGGGTGGCCATAATTCCAAAATGAATTTCAGTGGTTGGTGCTTCACAAAAAGAAAGACAGCTATAATATAAAATAGACCAAAATGCTTATATTTTTAGTCACTGCAAAGTGGGCTTTATCGTTGAGAACAACCTTCCAAGCTCCTTACCTGGAAACCGTTCCTCACCTCCCAGCCTTCTGGCAGCTCTCCTGGTCCCCCTTCATGTTTTTGGCTCCCCTCCCTTTCTTTTCCTATGAAAATGGGATATATCCCTGAAACTGCATTCTTATCTAAACTATCAGACTGTTAAAAGAAACCCTTGATAGTAATTTTTCATATTTTTCTCCTCATTTTTTAACTTAGGAAGTTGGAGAAAGAATGACAAGCAGGCAAATGAGATCTTGTTCCCGAGTGCTTCAATTCAAGGTCAAGTGCTGGGATAGTGAGTGCCTCTTAGTGGAGAGGGATGTGCTCTGGAATATTAAGCCACCTCTGAACGTGTGCACTGGTGCTTTGGTCGAGATGCCTGTTGTGTATGTGGAGGTATTTTGTGGCTTTTCTTGTTCTCTCTTTTTAAATATTATTTCAAGGCACAAGCCCTTTGTGATGGAGGATGTCTAGCTTGAACATGCTGGTAATGTGACACTATCCTCAGCTCCCCTTGGCCCTGGGTTCATAGGAGGCAAGTGTTTCTAAATTTCTCACCCAATGAGTTGTTGCTTGTTATTTTTAACCATTAATATTGTGTGTCTATTGGAATGAGAAAGAGAAGGCTGAATGGGAAACAGATTCAGTGACAAGCAGACAAAAAGCTCGGTTCTGAAAAATGTTCTTCACTGAGTTGAAAGAAAAATAATCTAGAAACAAAGAAGAGGGAAATTGGGGTAGAATGGTTTGGTCGTGAAGAGACGATGACACCCACATCCAGATGCTGTGGTGTATTCCCTCACAGATTTGTTTGTCATTCCCTGTGAGCTCTGGCAGAAGGAGAGGCTGTGCTGCCATTGATGGCTCAGAAATGGTGACAGGCTGACTTTAGAAAGAGACGTAGGCTTTCTTCCAGGCAGACACTGATAAGCATTGTAGCTTGATTCTTCAAAACCTTGTCTACAAACCTTTAGGGCAGCTCCTCTCCAATGATTTCCATTCTCCAGTCAAGAAGATTCTGAGTAGAAGAGCCTTGTGTGCATTGTGATTACATTGACTTAAGTTGGGAAGCCAAGGGGCACTGAGGAGAACTGAATATATCAGGGGAATGGAGTTAGTCGAACCTTTTTTTTTTCAATATTGGAATGATTCTGGATCACAGAGTTAGGTCACCTCTGAGAGAGAAAATCTTTTAAATAAAATTATATCTTCCCATCTCCAGTGAAATCACTAGGTTGGCTAATATGATTACAGTTTACTTCAGGAAGAAAATTGCTAGATTCGATTACAAATAAGCATTTTACAGACTGATTTAATCCTGAGTCTTACACATATTAACATGGAATTTACTGACTCAGACATGATCTTCTAAGCTGTAAAATATTACTGGTGGGTAGTGGATCATATGTTCTAAGCAAACCAGGAAGGCTAAAACGTTAAGTAATCCTCCCAAATATTTAGCACCTGTGTATTTCACTATAGCTGTAGGGGATTTGGGAGTTAGGTCACAGGGGAAAGGAGGGAAAGAGTGCCATAGATTAATGAAACTCAGAGTAACTTTTTTCTTAACTATTAAAAAATAATAATTAACCCAAGGACAATTCTCAAACCAGAAAAAAGCATGAAAAGTGAGCTCTGCACTTGCCATTGGTTACAATTTAGAAACACTTAGAATAAATATCCAGGTTTGGGGGGAGTTGTTTCTTTGCTTGCATTGTTTTGTTTACTGGAGCTCTTATTTTGGGGATATTTGGTCTGCGGCTTCAGACCATGTTTTGAATAAATGACTTATCCATGCATTGATATTTATTGAGTGGAAACCCATGCCAGGCTGTTCTTGGTGCTGCAATATAAGAATGAACCACACAAAGTCCATACCCTCTTGAAGTTTATATGTTGATGAGAGGAAATGGACAAAAAAGCAAATCAATAGATCTCATGTCAGACAGTGCAAAGTGTCATGCAGAAAAATGAGGCAGATTAAGGGGATAGATGATAGGATGGGTGTGGGGTTGCTACTTTTGAGTAAGCAAAGATGACATTTAAGTAAAGGTTTGGAGGAAATGAGGGAGTGAGACTTGGGGCTTTCTATGCAAAGGCAAAGAGAAAGCAATTGCAAAGGCCCTGCTGTCAAACCAAATGCTTGGCAAACTTAAGGAAGTGCCGGGAGGCCAATGAGGAAGGAGGAGAATATGAGAGGTGAGGTCAGAGAGGGGGTAGTAACGCAAGTCAGGTAGGGCCTTGTAGGACACTGTCAGGATCTGGCTTTTACCAAGAGCAAGATGAGAAGTTGCTGGAAGGTTCTAGCATAGAGTGATATGATCTGACTTCAGTTGAAGAGGAAGCTTTGGGACTGCTGTGTTGAGCATATACCATGAGAGGGCAGACAATGGGAGCGGCTGAAAGACCAGTTAGGAAGCTCTTGCAATAATCCTGGTAAGACATCATAGTTTCTTGGGACATGGTATTAGCAGGGGAAGTGATAAGCAGCAGTTGGATTTTGGAAATGTTTTAAAGAATCGATATCACACAGTTTGCTGATGAATTAGACATTGAATAAAAGACAGAAAAATCTTAAGAATAACCTTAGAATGTTTGGCCTGAGCTATTGAAAGTTTGGAGTTGCCATCAGTGTAAGACAGGAATCCTGCAGGTGAGGCCGACTGGGAAGGAAAGCCTTACAGTTTAAGGTGTCTACAGATGTTCCAAGTAGAAATGATGATTAGGCAATTAGATATATGGACCTGGAGTTCACGGAAAAGGTATAGCCTGAAGATACATATTTGGAATTTGTATGCATTTGGATGGTATTTGAAGCCATGATACTAGAACTAGAGAATGAGTAGCGACAGAAGAGAATTCTCTGGACTGAGGCCCAGGGTGGAGGATTGTTCAAAGCTCCAGGAGATGAGGAGGGACCAGCACTGGGAGGAGTGGTTAGTGCGTAAAGCAAGTACTACCATTGAGTGGGATAAGACTATCTGGAAACATGGAGGTCATCCCACTGATGACCTGGAAAAGAGCTGTTTCAGTGGACTGGTGGGGGCAAAAGCATGATGGGCTGGATTCAAGAAAGAGGAGGTAGAGACAACAGGAATAGGCAACCTTTAGGAGTTTGGCTGTAAAGAGGACATGGAAATAGCAGATCATAGAGAATGTGAGGCCCAGGGAGGGACTTCTTTTTTTTAAGATGGGAAAAATAACAGCCCATTTTATGTTGACCAGACTAATCCAGGAGAAAGGAAAAATTGATGATGCCTAGGGAGAGAGGACAATTGCTGGAGTAATGTCTTTGATGAAGTGAAAGGGCATGGGATTCAATACATACATACAGGGACTGGCTTCAGGGGACTAACCAGGTTTGTTTGTATTAATAGCAGGGAACTAGTGCATTTGGCACAGATGCAAGTGGGTTGGTAAATGGGATAATGGGAGTATGCTTTTTCTGATTGATTTTCAGTGAAATATGAAAAGAGTTCATCAGTTAAGAGTGAGTATAGGGGAAGATTAATGGAGGTTTTGGAAGGAAGCAAGCATGAATGAGTCATATAGCCATCCGGCAGGAAGAGTGAGAACAAAAATGTAGGAGACACCAAAAATATAGGAGACATGCTAGGTGGCACAAAGGACTTATCTGAGGTTCTTATCTGAGGATCATGAGTTTAAAGAAATTGAAGTGTTTTCTTCAGTCACCTTCAGATGCTTAAACAGGGTGGCAAGTTGGAACATGGTTGGGGTATAACCAGGTGAATATCATGAAAGCAACAAGCGATGTGATGGAGTTAAGGGCAACTACAGTGCATTAACTATAATGTTTGGTCATGGAATCTAAGCTGGGTGTAGAGGAAAGTGAAGATTTTTAGGGAAGGAGGACAATGAAGCATATTAGAGGCAGAGGATTGAGATTCAAGCTGGGATCACTGAATTAGTGAGTCAGGGGTCTCAGAAGCAATAACCTAGAAATTAGGAGCTGGGTCAGAGAGCTGGATGTTTGAGGTTATGGAGGGTTTGCAGTTATTGGTGGTTTGGGGTCTGTTGTTGGGGTGGTAGGCTGAGATAAGATAAAGGAAAAGATTATAGAAGGAGCAGGAGTCAAAGAACTGAGAGGCCAGGATATGGGAAATTATATAGATATTGAAGTCAACAAAATGTTGACTTCCATATGACAGGAATGTAAATTATGACAGGAATGTAAATTATGACAGGAATGAGGGAGAGTGATTCAATAACATTTCAATCATTGCATCAAGTAAGGGGTGCAGCTAGCCTAGTCTGATGTGCATCAAAGCTGGATTTTATTGTTGTTGCATGGTATTTTTTAAAAGGAAGAGAGAGGATGGTCTGGAATGGCAATGAGGGATAAGGAGGGCATCTCCACCTCCAGGCCCCAGGGCATGAGGTGCGAGTGGAAATGCTCACCAACTGGGAGTGATTCAGGGTCCTCAAAGAGGAGCCAGGTTTCTGTGAGAGCAAGAGGAAAGGAATTGCCAGGGTTGTGGTTGGTGATGAACCACTGATTCCTAGGCAGGATTTGGGAGTTGGTAAAGGAAGGGAAATGGGCTGAGATGGGAGATGTGCCTGGGTATCTGGGGATGAAAGTCCAAATGATAAGAGGGACTGGGGGTCTTGGGTTTCTCATGGTGACTGCCCTAAGCAAGGCTGTGGGCATTTGGGGTAAGGCCCTAATGGTCTTTATGTCAGATTGAGGTGGTGATGCTGCAAGCGCCTGGGGCAGGTACTGGATGGCAGCACACGGAACTCTGGTACCTCTTCCTCAGTCCCGATATTTGTTTTTTTTAACTGCCACTAAAAAACCCCACTGCTACTTGTGATAGACCACAACATGTTTTTATAGATGTCAACAAATGTGATCCTGGATTGAGACCACAGTTTGACTATTTACCCTGGAAAGTACACATTTTCACAGGAAATCTTGTCCTTTCTGTTTTAAAGGTTCCCAGCTAAGCTAGTCTCTTTGGGGGAATCATAATTCTTTGTTCTGACTTACCTTACCCCTTGTTCATCTTTTTTTTAAAAAAATCAAATAAAAAGGATTGGAAAGCAACTTTGCTTGTGCCCAATTCTGCTAAATGAAAGTTTCCTCTGACAGATCATTTCGATTTTGTATTTTCTTTTCTGATAGAGAGAAACAGTGGGACAGGAGCATATGGAAATGATTGAAAGTCTTTAAAAGCCTAGAGAGAAAGTTTTTGAGGATCAGGAGAGGGATTAGAAAGAAAAGGACTCTGAGTGGGGCTGCATGAAAAGAGGGTAAGTAAGGACTCTTGGGGAGGGTCTGAAAAAAACAAGTAGTCTGGCAAGGAGAGCAGAAAAATAAAAATCTACCATGTAGGTATTTGGAGATTTAGCAAGAGTAACCTAGAGTCTGCCCCCAGAAACATTGCACACTATTTCTGACACAGAGGATGCTCTAATTCTATTCCTGTGCCATTTGAAAAAATCATAATTTGAGAAGAGAAACTGTTAGGCCATTTCTAGTGAACTATTTTTCCAAACCCTCACGGAACCCTGAACAGGGTGTGAATGAGATCACAACCACTGCTGCTGCTGGTTCAGCCTCTCTGTCCACTAGTAAAGGCAAACACTTCAGCATGGTCACATTCTGCCAGCTGTTTCCCTCAGAAGATTAAATTGTGTTCATCTTGGCTCATCTGATGCCACATCTTGAGTTCTTAAGGTATCACAGCCAACTCAGAGTCATACCTTACTTTATGCACTGAGTATGCATTGAACTCTATTTAGGAAGGAAGAGGGAAGCAAAGGAAGCCAGAGATGGTTTTATCATGACCTCTCTTTGCTTTCTGACCTCCCAGAATCCACTCTTTGGAAGATGAGCAGAAAGCAATGTGGCTTCCATTTACCCTGCCTCAGATCTCCCCTACTTCAGGCTGGCTCCCACCCCTGGTTAATGAGGTAAATTGGGTATACCTATTTGTTAAAGGAATCATGGGAAGTGAGGGGCAAAATTGATGGAGCAGTGGGAATAGATTCAAGAGAGCTTTGTTACCCTGTGACCATCCCAGCATTAACACTGCAGAGTAGCCCTGACGCTTGTGGAAACATTTCAAGGGAGCTAGAGGCAATGTTACAGTGGAGATCAGAGAAGCGATGGGGCAGTGAGCTCTTGTCCCTAGGGGAAATCTCTTTTCCTCCATGTGACAGGAGCCAGTGCCCCAACAGCATCATAATTACACTTAGCCACAATGACTGATGCATGTGTGTGTGCCTGTGCACATGTGTGTGAACGTGGTGTGTGTGCGCACGCGTGTGTAAGGGGGTGATGATGGAAACAAAATACACGTCCGCTGTGGGGTTGGGTTGCAGATTCACAGCTGCACCCCTCCCCTAAAGTCACATGGCAGAGGGGAAATGGTCATAGCTTTCCCGTGTGATGTCCTCCCCAGGGAGCACAGACGACTCAGGCTTGCCTCGACTCTGAGGCCCAGACTCCACACTCCTCCCTGGGGCCAGCTCTCCTTCCTCTTGACTCTCAGATCCCCAGCCCATCCACCTCCAAGTTCTTTTTTGTTTATTTGTTTTGCTTCTGTTTTCTGTAAATATCTATTTCTTATTTTGGACATGCAGGGATCAACTGAGATTCTGGAGTGGGGGGAGGGGCGGATGACTGGGTCTTTTTATTTTTTCCTTTCTCTCTTGGATTTTGGTGTTTGAACTTGAAAAAAGATAATTACAAGTATATATATAAGCAAATGACTTACCTTTAAACAAAAGAAATAAGTTGATTTCATTCTTTTAATTTATCTTGTTTCTCATTGGGGTCGGGTGGGGGTGGGGGGTCTTTTGGGTGGAGGGCTTTTTTGTGAGCTGTATAGATTTCCAGTTTGGACTTGTTCAAATGATGCAGGAACAAAAATTAAAACGAATTAAAAAAAAAAAAGACAACATAAAAAAACAAGAAAAACTTTGTGATGTATAAAAGCTGTAAATAGTCAAAGATTCTTTCTCTTTTCTAATGGCAAATTATTTCTGTCACTTTATATTCAAAAAATAAAGAAACCTACCACAAATTATCAGGGTAAAAAAAAAAAATCCAGAATCAGAGTTTTTTTCTTGGTCTTTGTGCTTTCTTTACTGTGATTCCAAAAACATTGTTAAAGGGCTGTTTGGGAAAAATCCCTCGCCCAGTTGGTTTCCGATTGTTGGTAAGAGTCTGGACTGGCGAATCTAGTTGGGTTAGGATCTGTTTCTACTATAGCTGGTTCTGGAGCCCTTTGGTTACACTCAGCTCCCCCTCCTATATTATTCTGAAGCAAATCCCATAATTATATCATTTCATCTGTAAACATTACAGTATATATCTTTTACTAAGGATTCTTTTTTAGTGTAACCACAATACCATTCTGACATCATAATGTAGCCATAATTCCTTGATAAGAAATACCTAGTGTTCACTAATTGTCTCAAATGTAATACTGTTTTATGGGGTGGTGGTGGGTTTATTTTTTTTTCCCCCATCATAAATCAAATAAGGTCCATACAATTAGTTGCTATTTCTCAAATGTATTTTAAATCTAAAGATTTGCTTTCTAACTTTTTCTTGACATACACTTGCTAAAGAAATAGAGCCCTTTATCCTTTAGAGGTTCCCACAGTTGGATTTTGCTGGTTGCATCCCAGTGTTAATGAAGACAATGTAAATTGGTAATTGTTTTACTCTTTAATGCTTACTTCCATTGCTTGGAGGTGTCAGAAAAGCAAACCAACCCTTGTTTTGCCAATTGTTTCCCACCCTGCCCCCAGTCCCAGTCCTGTTACTGGCTTTATATATGAATTCTAAATGATCTCTCTTTCTATACCTTGATTGCTAAATTATCCAAGTTAAATAATAGTATCTCCCCCTTAGCTATTTCTGGTAAGAAAATATCGTAGACATATTTAGCTTTTCACATACCAATCATGAGGCACATTTCAACATCACTTGATTAAGAGCCACGTGCTCCTCCTATAGTCCTAGTACTGGAAAGGACCTTCTAGAGACCATTTAAAAGGACCCTGTCTCATGGCCAAGGAGCCTGGGTGAGCTCATGTATGGCAGTCCTGGCTGAAAGCCAGCAGGGCTAATCCCTAGTTCCGGGAATCTCCCAGGATAATGTATTGTTATCTCTTTGAAGTTATTGTCTCAGAGAGATTATCTGTGAGGGTCTTTCTTGTGCTTTCCTTTGTACTAAACAAAAATTCTTGTTTCTCCCTGAACATTCCAGAAAGTAGCATGCTCCAATACAAAGCCAGATTCTTCCCAGATATAGTGATTCTTTTTACTTCTGGAGATACTTCCTTAAACCCCAAATTGTTTTTGGACAACAGAATTGCTTTAACAAGAATCTGAAATTACACAGTAAGTTTGATTTGCAAATCTGAGATTTGTTTAAAAAAAAAAAAGTTGGAGGAAGACAAGACTTCAAATCTTGGCTCTGTTTTTTTGTTGTTGTTGTTTTTTGTTTGTTTTGTTTTAGAGGGTCTTGCTCTGTCATCCAGGCTGGAGTGGAGTGGCATGATTACAGCTCACTGCAGCCTTGACCTCCCAGGCTCAAGTGACTCTCTCACCTCCGCCTCCTGTGTAGCTGGGTACCACACTGGGCTGATTTTGTATTTTTTGTAGAGATGGGGTTTCACCATGTTACCCAGGCTAATCTTGAACTCCTGGGCTCAAGTGATCTGCCTGCCTCAGCTTCCCATGATGCTAAGATTACAGGTGTGAGCCACTGTGCCCATCTTGGCTCTATTTTTAAATAAGGAAGCTTGAGAGTAGTTATCTGGATTCTGGTGGGAACCACCAGTAGATTATCATGAAAGCTTTGATCATGATCACAACACCTTCAATAAAACAAAGACTCCAATAACAAGGGTGAGTGCCAGCACTTCCTGAGACTATGCCAAGTGTCTGTTCTTTATACAGCCTGCCTCACCCACACCTGGAATCTCTTAAATGGATTAGCTCAGAGAACCTGTGTCCTACATGCCCCTGTGCCACCCTGAGGAAGACCAGTCTAATGAAAGGCTGTAGGAGCTCCTGGTCATGTCCCCATCAGCCAACTGTCCTGGAAAGATGAGCCTCCTTGGCTGTCCCAGGATTGATGCTCTTTCCCTGCATACATCACTAGAAAGGTAGAACCTACCCTGAACACTTGATTTGAATATTTCTATTCCCCTACTATTTTACAAATGCAAACTAATCCATTAAAAAATATAAATGATCATCTGGAAGAAATTTCTTGTGGAATTTCTGGAATGACCAAGAGGATGGGAAGAGAACACCAGAAAAGTAGTTCTGAGACAGAGTCTGCAGAACCCATCAAAAAAATTATGCCAAAGCTATCATTTGTGGTCTGCATCAAATCATCTAGACTTCAGTTTTCTTACCTTGAAACCCAGATGGTCTACCTGCCCTCCCCCGTCAAAGGTTACCTGGAGCAGTAGTTCTCAATTTTGCATAGTGGAGTCATCTGAATGTTTCTGAAATGCTGATGCCTGAGTCTTATCCTGCAAAGAGTCTCATTCAATTGCCTGGTTTGGCTGGAGGGGTTGGGGGTTGAAAACCTGCCCAGGTTATTTTAATATGCAGCCAGAATGAGAACCACTATGTATGTGCATCTGGGGAAAGCGGGCCTCCTATTTACTTCTAATTCCATTATATGTGGCAGCTGTTTGTTGTCACTCTCCCCTCACCGTGGACAACTACTCACTGCACGGACAGTCACCCTTTGGAATTCCGGGACCTCTTTCCTATTCCATTTGGAGCTGCAGAATGGACATAACAGAGGCCCCATTTCATGATTACAGCCTTGTTCTTTAATTCTGCCTATTCCCACCATACACGGCTAGATGTAGACATACTGCAAAGCTCCTCTATGTAAAGGAAATTTTACACATAAAATTTAAACTTGAAATCGACCTTAAATGACTATTCTCATGAGTATGGGAAGAAAATCGAAACTATAAACTTACTCTACAAGGTTGGTTCATTGGCTATAATTCCTGGACTTTCTCCCCAATTTAAAATCTGTGATCTTCTAAAAAGGCACCTCTTTTTTCAGCTCTCCATAATCTGGGTCTTGATTCTCCAACCCCCTCAGTTAGGGAAACCTATCCACATTGATATTCTTTGCCTGGAAATTAGTCCCTTCCCCTCTTCCAGACAAACTCTAGGACACTGTAGTTCCCTCAAGCACAAGCCCCATAGTCGGAATAATTGACATCACAGGGTGCTTCATCAGGACAACAAAAGGCGGGCTTTGCTCCTCCACATCCAATCTTCTTTTAGATGTGCCCACAAGAGCAGGGGGTATATTTTTTTCCTGGTTGACCAGTGGACACCTCTGGTATTATTCCACAAATAATGGATTCTAAATCAAGGGTCAAAAACTGGTGTCCTGAAGACTGATTGTGACCCCAAAATCAGTCAGGAAACTGGCTTTGTGGGACAGGCACTGCTTTTTGAATATTCATATTTGAGTGCCTCCAGAGAGTATCTGCTCTCTAGTTTAGGGCAGCCCCTACCATTTCTTATGACCTGTCTCACCTCAGGAAGCAAGTGAGTCTGCAGTAACTTCCCCCTTTCCCACGACTGGCTCTCAACACACCCACGTACACAGGTCCATTCTCCTAGCTGCAGCAACAGACTCTTCAAAGCTGTATTTATACCAGAGAAATAGTATTTCTTCTTTCAGAGCAAAGCAGTGCCAATTTGTTTGTTTTTCCTTCTGCTGCCAGTGTAGGTACTGAGGTCCCTCAAATGAGTAATAAAGCAGCCACCATGCGGGGGCTATTTTATTAGTCATTGATGGGACCTCAGTACCATGGGGCTACTTACATGGTGTCTACACTGCTTAGCTATACACACTCTTGAAAGCTTTGAATGTCAAGATTGTTCTCTTTCTCTTTTGCCTTTTTTTGAAATTAGGTAAATGTTTGTATAGATTTTTCTCTAATCCCACTGCACACAGCAGTGTGATTATTTATCCTATCCAAGAAACCTCTCAGTTATCAGAGAAGAGGATTTTTTTTTCAAGTTACATCCAAAATAACAATCATTTAATGTGCACCTACCGTATTCCAGTCCCTTTCCTTCATTATCTCATGTGATCCTCTTAATACCTCATTTTACAAATGTGATTACAGTATTGAGGTTTGGAGAGATTTGTCAACTTGCTCAAAATCATACAGCTATTAAGTGAAAGATCAGCAGTTCAAAACCAGTATGGCACATTTCCGACACCAAGCTCTTATCACTCAAACCACCTCACAGATCTACTGCAAAGAGTAAACTAGACAATGAACATGAAGCTATTCTGCAAACTGTAAAGTGCTGAGGATAAATGTAAGGTGGTATCATTCTGTCTAGCAACACCTTGATCATTGACTTGCCCCTTTCTGATGCTCAACATTTAGTTCCTTATACTTACTTAGGTGCCAATCCTGGCAGATCTTGACCCTCTGTAACTCTGTGTATTCAAGGGTTTTTGCTTTGTTCAGAGTATCACATTGGGTAGCCATTCTGAGAAAGTCATGAAGAAATGGTCTTTGCAAGAGAGAATCACCACCATCACTGTCAACACAAACATTAACTATTGGATACTTAATTATGGCCAGCACTGGACTAAACATTTTACCTATATTGTCACATGTTCTCTTTATAATAACGCTGGGGAAAATGTATTTCCCTCCCAACTCCTCATTTTACAAAGAAGGAAATCAAGGTGCAGTGATGTTACTTAGCCAGCCTGGAGTTGCACAGCAGAACAGATCTATCTTGACACAGAATTTTTCTGTTATGGAGCCTTTGGAAGCCACAGTGCTCCTAAAAATGTCATTTCTGAGGCAGCTTTATTTCTTGTCAATGTCTAGTCCAGAGGTTTTCAACTTTGGCTGCATATAGCGTTACCCAAGGAGATTTTGAAGTTGCAGATGCTAAATAGTCATTTGTAAAAACTCTTTGGGTGGTGCTCAGCTGGAGCCAGGGCTAGAAACAAGTGGTCTCAGTTAATGCCAGAAAAAATGAATCAGGGCCAGGAGAAGGGAAAGAGGCTGGTACAAATACCCATAGCCAGAGGGAATGCACAGAGGGTTCACAGTCAGAATACAGGAAACCCAGAAATATTATTTACCCAATATGTCCTTTGGGGTGTGTCAGTTACTAATCTGGGGCTTCCACATTCACCCGTGTCCTTCTTGCCGTACTTTGTGATCCTGGTGGCCTCTGTAAGCTACAGCTCTCCTTTGCCAGCCGCTCCATGCTAGGCTCTGCCAATAGAGGGCGCCAGAGGGAGACTGGGAGGCGGGTGGAGGAAAGGTGTTTTGTTCAGTTAGCGAGCCAGTCTCTCTGTGGGCATCTGGCTCCTGATGTCTCCCCCACTCTCGTGGGCAGTTCCCCCATCCCAGGACAGCTTTCTGCCCATTTCTTTCTTGTGCAGTAGCCATGCCCTTGCCATAGTCTTGGTCTTGAATTTCAGCCTTGCAGAGCTCCCCTCTCAAGCAGAAACTCCCCTTCCTTGTTCACATTCCCTCCATCCCAGGGTGGAAGTCATTCTCTGCAGTTGCTACTCACATTATGACTCAGAGTTCTCTTTCACCCTTCCACAAAACAGTTATGCAGCTAACAATTCTTTAACTTTTCCCTGCTCAAATTCTTGCTTTGGTCAGTTGCCTCAACCGGCCATGGCAGGTACACTAGAACACGCTCTTCATAACTCTGTCAGATCAGAAAGTGAGATGAAGGAAAAGTTTGCGCAGGCTCCCCTCATGAAGCCTGGGAGAGCATGCCCCTTTAAGGAAAGGGATCCGTTTCAATGATTCTGGTTAAGAAAAGGCTGCATGAGCTACTGGCGTATTTATTCTGCAACCAACCGCTAATGCCAGACTTTTTCTTTGCTTTCACTGCTATATCACGGTGGTAAAAGAATTCACTTAATTAATTTGCAGCCTGTACATAATGAGAAGAATATTTCCTGACAACTTTATAGAAAGGATTATATTTACATAACATTAGTTACATAATATATAATTTATAATTTATTTTTTATAGAACTCATTTAATAATAATATCATTTATACAAGTAGATGCTTGTGTATCTATCTGCTTTATATTTATTCTGGTGGTGGTTGTGGCAGTGGAGGAGAGAGAAGGACGTCTTCATTATTTTGTCTGTGTAGCTTTTTTCTTAGGATCAACCTATTGGCAGATTTTGATAAAGCTGTTCTAAGTTAACAATGATCACAAAGGTTATGTGGAGACTGTGGAGATGATTAAGGTGCAGGACCTATGAGAAAATTCTAGGGGAAGAGCAGGTCTGCCACTGCTTCTACTCATTTGCATTCATTCATTCATCCGAATATTTATTCAGTGAGCATGCAATGTCTGCTATGTGTCAGGCATTGTTCTAGGAGTTAAAGATCTAGCAGCTTGCAAAAGAGACCAGCAGTCTTGCCTTCAGGAATATACATGCCAGTGCTTCCTTGGGCAAAGTCTTGGAAAGCCATATATGGCCCCAACAAACCTGGGGATTGACTCCCAAGTGGGAGGCTGCTTGTGCCCACTGCATTTGGTCCTGCAGAGCCTTAAGGATGTAGGTCCGATTACTCATCCTGGGAAGTGCTACCTGTGCATGTGGTGCCAGCTTCAGTGGAGGAGCCTTTGAATCTGGGGCGGAAGCATGAAATCCTCTTTAGAGAAGGGGGTACTCTTGTAGGAGACTCATTTTGAAAGAGCATCTTCGCAATAGATTAGGAAAGCCACACCTCAATTGAAGTCAAAAATAGACACAGGCATATATAAGAGTATAGAAAACTCTGGAATTGGGAGCGTGGGAGGGGAGAGATAGAAAAGGGCAGGTGACTCAGGAAGAGAAATTGCTTCCATACATGTGTCTTTTTGAGTCTCACCACAGCCTTAACAGGTAGGTAGACTTGCAGCATTATCATCATGTTACAGTTGAGGAAACTAGGGGAGGGGAGGTGACTTTTCCAAGGCCACACAGTGAGAAGTGGACCCCAGGTTTCCCAAGTCCAGTGCACTCTCCATTGTACCATGCTCCTCTCATGATGATTGGCATGGATAATTGCAGGAATATATGAGAGGAAAAATGTAACGTAGTGATGAGAATGACGCGGCAGAAGCTAAGATAAAATGGAAGCAAATATACAGACAGATGCATACCCTTCCTCATAACTTTGATCTAGTCACGATTATAAAACCTTCACATGAAGAAAACAACTTGGCAGATCCTTTCCAAACATTTACCAGCAAGAAATGGATTGCATGAACCCATAAAACTTGCCCTGGCTCTCCTTACCTCACCGTAACAGTGTCATGGTGCTGACATCTTATTGCACAGACATACCTGAGGAAATACCAAAGTGACAGCTGAATGTAGTCACGTTTCTGCTGCTCTACAATTTGATCTCCCCCCTCTGCTTGCACTGTGTCCCTCCCCAGTTTCCCTGTGAAATCAACAAGTACAGATTTTTTCCTAGGAACCGGAAAATGTACCAGATTCTTGGCGAAGTCATTGCCTCCTGGTATTTCAGGCTCTAAATTATCTCTACACATCATCCTGTAATGTCTGTAAGGTGGCCATCCTCTCTCTCCCACATCACTCCACAAGTCACTGCCATTTCTATTTGATCAGAAAATAAAAAATGAGGGAGGGAGTCTCTAAGGCTGCCACATAGCCACTAGAGGAATTCATGTCACCCTCCTGCAAACCAGACTTGGCCATTGGGAAGCTCTCATGCCATATTGAATCCCAAGCACTTGGACCCTTATTATCAGAAGATGAAGCCCTCAGATTCACCCAGCATCACTGATCTTGTGCCCTGCAGTGGCACCTGAGCCATAGTGGCTTTTACCTTCAAGGGGGAACATCAGGGAAGTGGGATTCAAAGGAGAAATTGCAAAGCAATTGAGGAGAAAGGCAAAGGCAACAACTCACTTGGGGAGAGAGGCCTTCTCAAGAGAGTTTGGAAAAAGGATTGAATGCTTCGCTATATGATTTTGTGAGGACTGGCAGAAAGGAGGGTACAATGAAACCAAATATAGATGCAGACATCCCTCCTTCCCTATGATTAAGTCACCCATCCCAGTAGCAACACAAAACAAAACAAAAACATAGAATGCCAAATCTTCCTCTCCTTTTCCACATGGAGGTGAATGTCAGACATGGGTCAGGTCTCTATTTTTAATTCAAACCTTTGTCTTCCTACTTAGTTTTCTTACTTAACCTACTTCAGGCTTAACTTCATCACCCTGGCATGAGAATCCCTAGGAAGGAAGATGATAGGATTCTCCAAATTGGCAGGATCAGACAGACACCATGACCTCAAGGGAATGCTTTCCAGGTTAGGGCAAGCTGTCCCCTAGGCCTGCCTTCAAGGAGGCCCTCCCAGCTCTCCTCTCCAACTTTTCATCCTAAGAATGTCAGCTCAAAAAGCAGAGGGGGCTGCACCATGGGCCTGGAGGCTGTGTCAATGTGCTGATGCTTCTGGTTAGATCACAGGCATCTCTTGGTACCAGCTTCTCCGCCTGCAAAGCCTGGACCCAGGTTCTCCTTTAATCTACATGAACTCCTTTAGCCACTCTGCCGGTTAGATTAGGGCCCTGCTTTGCAGGGAAAGGGGCACAAAATGCCTCCAGTCTTTTACCATCTCCACAGTGAAGAGCAAAAGCGTTACTTTCTTGCATCTTGTGTGGAAAGTAATAGGCACTGTACTCTTAGTTTCCATTTCACAGCAGCGACTGCATTCATATGGGGCCTGGGCCCTGCAGGCCACCTTCAACCCATTATAATTTCCTGTTCTTTTCCCAATTACCCCAGTAGGTCCAACACAGACTCAAAGCATAGCCTTTGCAATTTAGATGCCACAGGTAGCTTCGTGTTTGGATGGTAGAGAAAGGAAAAATAATAACCTTGCCTTACTCAGGCCCCTGCCGTGTCCCAGTGTCCTGGAGCGGCACAGCTGTGTCTCTTGGACCCACTTACTGGCCTTTGTCTCCTCTCACAAGTGCAACTTCTTCCCCGGTAGAGGCTGGCAAGAGTGAAACCATCTGCATAGAACAGAGCAGAGCTGCTGGGAGCCAACAGCAAGAAGGGAGGGGTGCACAAGAAAACAGAAGGGCAGCGGAGGAAGGCTCACAGGGAGAGGGTAATTCCATTAGCTGGAATCTGGCCTGATCCAACATAATCCCACCTCCACCCCACCTTACCTTATGAATAGCTCTGCAGGACCTTAATTACACTCCTAACATAATAAGCACTTTATGTGGACGGACCAACTGTGTTTCCATCACAGTCCCTTTTAGGCCAGGAGTTCAATGTACATAACAAACTTTGCCATTAGACTTTTATGCTGCAGAGCAGGTTGGTGAATATCAACATTACCCAATTTCAACAGAAAGGAGAAACTGAGGGACCCACTGGTTCAGGCACTTGCCTAAGGTAAGTCAGAATTCGGAAGCACTAAGAAGGTCTTTTGATGTTGAAATCGATGTTCTGTTGCCCAGCACATCACCACGCAGCCCGTTTTGTGTAGCTCTAAGTCTCAGGTGTTCTAAAAGATCACCGAAAGGATGGACAGTGGGGACAGTTGCTAACTTTAACATCTTAGTCCTAGGGCTTTCCTACTGAAAATGAGGGTGAACCAGTGGGTGCATCCACATGGCCTCTGCAAATTCTCCCTCCTTATATGCCTTTTCCCTTCTCCCATGCCAAGGCTCAAAGTCTGGGTCAACTTTGACTCTCTCCTTGTCCCCACTCCAATATGCATCAGTTTGCAAGTCCTGTCAAACCTGCTTCTGAAATACATCTAAATGCTCTCCCTCCATCTGAATTAGGCCCTCTGTATCTCCCTAAGGGACAATGGCAATGAGGTCCTGAAGGATCCGCTCCCCTCAGAGTCCCTCACACCCATCCATCCTTCAAATCTGCTCAGATGACCTTCTTATGACACAAAGCAGTCTTGGCCATTTGGCTCCCCAGGCCATCCATGGCTTCCCACTGCCTATGAACGAGCGTGAACACTTCCCCGACATCGTGGGCATGTTTCCCTTTCCGGCCTTCTTGTCTGGGGTTCCCTCACACTCCAGGAGCTGAAGCTCACTTAGTCTATTTACTATTCTCCAATCGCATCCCATCCTTCCCTACTTTTATGCAGATACTCCCATTTGCACTCCCATTACCCCATAAAACACCATTTCAAATGTCACCTCCTCCTTGAAGCCTTTTCCAGTCACCCCAGCAATGCAGGCTCCTCTTTCTTTGATGCTCACATCTCTTTTATGCCACTTGTTTTCTACCTGATCTCAAGAACACAGCCTGATTGGAGGGTCCTGAGTGAGAGATACCTGCACTAATGCCTCTCTGCACATAAGGGTGTGAGCAGGAGCTCTGCACAGAGTACAAGGTTAAACAATGTAAAATTGGAAGCTCTTAGGCAAAAAATGCAACTTTGGCTTTTTTATATGTCTTCCCTTTCCATCCCCTCCTTTCCTTCCTCCCAACAAGTATCTGAGCATTTATTATATGCCAGGTAAATTCTTGTGACTAATGGTAGAGCAGTGATCAGATCTGACAAAAATCCCTTCCTTAGTCAAATGTGAGATCTGCTGAGCGGAGGCAAATAAAAAACAAACATGTAAGATGTTTAATGTGCCAAAGAGTAATCAATGCTATGGAGGAGAGTAAACAGAAAGAAGTGGGGCGAGTCCAGGGTGAGTGGTCAAGGAGGTCTCCGAGAAGGTTCCACACGAGCAGAGTGGGAGGGAGCCATGAAGGATGCTAGGGGAAGAGCATTCTATGCAGAAGAAACGGCCAGTGCAAAGGCTCTGTGAAAGGGATAATGTGGGGGTGTGTTGAGGAAACAGGTGAGAGGAGTAATCGTACATATAACATTTTCTTTTTCTATCTTTGCTGACTTCTAAGACTGGTGCGCCATCAAGGCAGACAGAATTGATACTGCCCGGGCTAATGGCTTAGAGTGGTTAAACCCAAAGTTGGAGTGAAAAACCCAAATTTAGAATGGAGAAACCAAAGGGAGTGGCAGAAACCCCTGTAGCCTAGTGAAGGGCAGTGAGCACCCCCCTACATGTAAGAGGGTGATGTCGCTGTGTCTACAGAAGAGGGATGACCATGGCAGCAACCACCAGGCTATTTGGAAATGCTTCTGCTGGATTCCTATGTTAACATCTGTCAGGGGCTACATTTGGGTTCCCTTTTGACATTATGAGGAAATATCTTACTGATGGCCTGTCCTGCCTGTGTTCCTTCCTGGCCTTTGGCTTGTCTGGATATATCTTTATTCTCAACTTCCTCCATGCTGACAGTTTTGGCACAAAACCCTACATCACTGCTTAGGCAGGTCCAGTCTGCATACAACTGAGAATTGTCTTCAGAATGCCATGCTACTGGGTCAGTCAATCTCAGGTCTCTAAGTCAGCCCTGGAAGTGACAGCTGGAATGCAAACAACCCTACTGGAAGTTTAAGGCACACACTGTCTTTTGGTTTAAGGATTCTCATAGTCAACATAGAACACACTTCAGTTTTCCACCTCACTGCAGCATCCAGTACCAGAACTTCTCATCCCACCAAGATTTCAGTCCTGATGGAAAAGTAGACCTGGAGCATTTTCATGTCTGCCTTCATAAGCGCAAAAGTCAAAATAACCACAAAGATGTGGCACTGCATTTTTATGCTATTGTTACTCCCACTGTATAGGTTAGAAATTGTTAAGTAAATTACCATGTGATATTCTGAGTCTTTGTGTTTGTCATTTCAAGGTAAGTATTAAATGATTGTATGCTTAGGGACTATTGAGATAAGAAAAACAAATATTGCCAGTGCAGTGGCTCAGGCCTGTAATCCCAGCACTTTTGGAGGCCGAGGTGGGTGGATTGCTTGAGGTCAGGAGTTTGAGACCAGCCTGGCCAACGTGGTAAAACCCCATCTCTACTAAAAATACAAAAGTTAGCTGGGCATGGTGGTGGGTGCCTGTAATCCCAGCTACTCGGGAGGCTGAGGCAGGAGACTGGCTTGAACCCAGAAGGCGAAGGTTGCAGTGAGCCGGGATCATGCCACTGCACTCCAGCCTGCACAACAGAGTGAGGCTCCTCTCAAAAACAAAACAAAACAAAAGAAAAACAAATATTTATGCAGCACTTAGTGTGTGCCAGGCAGTGGAATTGATACTCTCCATTTTCAGGTTGAATGCTACCATAACACCACGAAGCGAATAGCATTCTCATGTTCACAGTGGAGGAAACAAAGCCTCAGAGAAGTTGAAGAACTTTACCAAAGCTACGCAGCTAGTTGGTGAACAGGGGATTTAGATGTATATTAGCTCCATAGTTAGTGTGGTCTTGCAATACCCACAACTCTTGAGTCTGGGGAAGGAAGACTTTAAAATGTGGGAAGCATTGAAATCATAGGTCGATGTGAAAAAGAGTGCTGGGACATGTGGGTAAATGGTCACCCTAGTAATGGGGCTCCTGCCTCTGACGTGGGCCAACAGCACACTGAGGGGCTAATCCCCTGGGTGGTCAAAGCTGCCTGGATCCAGAAACAGGCAATAAGATGTTGGTGAAAATACAGGAACATGTGAGGTTGTGAGCACAGCCATTTTATTTCACCCAATTGAGGCTCTGGATGATGTGGTAAGTGTGAGGTGCGGCTGCCCACCAAATGGGAACCCACAAGCCCTCTCATCTCCTCCAGGCTCTCATGCCATGGATTAGATTTCTCCTTGATTCGACTCACACTTCCCATGTACACAATTAAGCCAGACCTCTACCATCATGAAAAATGTTCTCCCTGAATCCTGGTTACACTTTTAGCCATTATCAGATCTCTTTTAATTACCATTATAGGCAAGTCTCTGAAAAGTAGCCCACAGTCTACTTAACATAGTTAACATTTATTGAGAGATAATTAGGAGCAGGCACTGGGCCGAGTGGCTTATGTTACTTTTCTGTTTCTCAAAACTACCCGGTGATGTAGGTACTATTGCCATACCATTTTATGGACTAGTAAACAAAGACCGACTACGATTAAACAATTTCCCAAGGCTACACAGAAGGAAGTGGCACAATCAGTATTCATTTCCAGGTCATTTGAGAATATAAGTAAGCTTTATAAGGGAAGGGATTTTCATCATCTTCTCTTGTTCACTGATGTATCCCTAGGACTGAGACAAATGCCCCCAAACAGAGTGGGTATTCAATCACTATTAGCTGAACAAATGAACCTGTGATGGTATCTTCACTTACTCATGACACCACGCTGCCCGCTGATCCTGCAGCCTTCCCTTCTGCTGCATTCTCCACTGCTGCATGACTGTTTTCCTCTTCTGCAGTCGCATTTTCCTCTGTGGGATTCCCAGGTCCCTCTAATGCATTCTCCTTCCCCTTTGCTGCATTCCATTTCCCTCTGCTGCATTCCCATTCCCCACTCCTGCATTCCATCTCCCTTTGCTGCATTATATCTCCCTCTGCTGCATTCCCATTTCCCACTCCTGCATTCCATCTCCCTCTGCTGCATTTCCATTTCCCTCTGCTGCAATCCCATTTACCATTCC